>NC_091287.1:272192466-272492766 GCF_032444005.1 Ranitomeya imitator | reverse complement strand
GTTTTATGAGTAATAGAAGTTGCTTCTCCCTCTCTAAATATTACTAGTGAAAAGCAAATTTAATTGCTCTCATGGTAATATATTGATTTTATACATATTAATCTGAGAAAAATCTGGATATGCGACAATGTAATTACTAAAGGGAAGATGTTTTATACATCGTACTGTAACTTGTCTAGATTAAAAATGCAATATGACTTGAAAAATAGTACTTAAATAAAAAAAAAAAAGTTAAATTCTAAGCTACCTGAAACTGGGACGTAGTGGACATCTTAGATTGCAATGTGATATTACAAAAATTATAATACAAATTAAATTTTAAATCAATTAAATAAATCTTATGGCAAACATGACAAGCCATTAGTTGAACTCAATATATTCAGGTTACATATAAGATTGTGAAATGAATTTTAAACAATGAACATAATGAAACTGGCACAATTCCTGGGGTGAGCACTTTTATACTATAGTAATATTACTGACATTATAATGGTTTAATTTTTCCATGAAACGTCAAGATATGCTTTCAAAATTCACTTTTTCAGTTCTATTTTATATTGTACCTCCCAAAAGAGACCCTTTCAGAATTTCCCACACTAGCGCAGTCAGTCAGTCTATGCATTACGTAAATGTCCAACAGTTGAACAATCGTCACTATGTAATACTACTCAACAGACTGGCTAAGTCACCAACCAACAGTCCCATTATCCAATTAAAGTTTTCTGTATTCTATTCCCAGCAGGTGCACAGAATTGTTAGTAGAAGTAGATGGATCATTTTCCTTCGCTGCTGTCAGTATCCCAGTAAGGATAAAGGAGACTCAATAAGATAAAAACATTTGTTTATCTTGTGGCATGGATCTACGCTTTTAGAGGTATTCCAACATGTCAGATTATCCCTCAAGCCAATAAGCTGTGGCTTCACTCTCCTCTCATTTGGACAAATAATGGCATCCATAGGAAGTGAGAAATCAGCAACAACTTCCACTTTCTCTGGATGTCGATTACATCCATAGGAGAGGAGTGTGAAGCTGGCGATGACTGATTGCAGTGGAGCCAGTGCCAGCACTGCTGGAATGGCACTAGCTCCAAAGGTAAGTACAGGTGTTATTATTTTACTGGGGGTAAATAGTGTCTGGTACATCATGTGTTGGCTAATAGACTTTAGCAAGGGCTCACGTCGAGCCCGCAATTTTCCCAGCAACTGATGGCTGTGTTATTCAGCCATCAACAATCTCTAACGACTGTGTGTGTGGTGCAGAGCTGTGCCTGCAACTTTCACCAGTTAAATGCTGCTGTCAATCTGTGATAGCAGAATTTAATGAGCGCACACAGTGGAGTGTAGCATTCTATGCATCAATCCATGTATGTGATGCAATCGCTAGGCACTGATGGATTGCTATGAAAGTGGGGTTCTGCTGAAGACCCACATGCCTGTGAAATTCAGCCTGCATCTGGAGTTCTTAGGAGACTGTCTTTTGCTATAGATACAATGGAGAAAATAAGAATTTGATTCGCTGCCGATTTTGCAAGTTTTCTTACCTACAAAGAGTGGAGAGGTCTGTAATTTTTATTGTAGGTACACTTCAACTGTGAGGAATAGAATCTTTAACCCCTTACTGACATCGGGAGTAACAGTACGCCGATGTCGGTATCCCTCCATCAGTGAGCCTGCATCTCTCTTGGGATATGTCAGCTGTTTTGAACAGCTGACATGTGCTCTCAAAAGCTGAGGGTGGAATCATGATCCACCCATGGCTATTAACTAGTTAAATGTCGCTGTCAAATGCTGACAGCAGCAGTTAAATGGCGCTTCCAGCTATCGGGCTGGAAATACGCACACCAGTGACCTGCGTCACATGATCGAAGGTCACCAGTGTGTCCACATGAGAACCTGAGTTCTCCTGGAGACCTCTATGGTTGTCACTGCCGGATTGCTGTGAGCACTACCCAGTGGTCGGCACTCATAGCATGTCAGTAATTCTACTACATACAGGTGATCAGCCCATCGCCTCTAAGTAGCAAAGCCGATAGAGTTGTGCCAGCTTCTAGTCTCTTATGGAGACTATTGAAGCATGGCAAAAGTAAAAAAAATGTTTTTAAAAATATAAAAAAAAATTAAAAACTGTAAAAGATCAAATTACCCCCCTTTTGCCCCATTCAAAGTAAAACAATAAAAATAAAATCAAACCTCCACATATTTGGTATCTCTGCATTCAGAATCACCCGATCTATGAATAAAAGAAAGGATTAACCTGATTGCTAAACGGCGTAGAGAAAAAAATAGTAAAAATGCCAAAATTATGTTTTTTTGGTCGCTGCCACATTGCATTAAAATGCAATAACAGGCAATCAAAAGATTGTATCAGCACCAAGATGGCATCATTAAAAATATTAGCTCGGCATGGAAAAAATAAACCCTCACTTAACCCGAGATCATGAAAAATTGAGACACTATGGATATCGGAAAATGGCACAATTTTTTTTTTAGCAAAGTTTGGAATGTTTTTATCACTTAGATAAAAAAGAACCTAGACATGTTTGGTGCCTTTGAACTCGTAATGACTTGGAGAATCATAATGGAAGATCAGATTTAGCATTTAATTAACCTAGCAAAAAATTGCAATTTCACCTCACTTGGAAATTTTTCCCATTTTCTCGTATGTGACATGGTAAAACTCATGATGTCATTTAAAAATACAAAAAGTACTACAAAAAATAAGCCATCACATGGTCATATTGACAGAAAACTAAAAATGTTATGGCTCTGAGAAGGAGGGAAACGAAAAACAAAAACGCAAAACCAAAAAAAGCTTCGGTCATGAAGAGGCTAAAAAAATCCCGAAGATCACATTGTATAATTTTTACATAATTAATTTGCAATTTAATACATGAAGTAAGAATTTGATACAATTGAAAAACAAAACTTAATATTTGGTACAGAAATTTTTGCTTGCAATTACAGAGGTCAGATGTTTGCTGCTGTTCTTGCCCAAGTTTGCACACACTGAAGCAGGGATTTGGCCCCACTCCTCCATACAGATTTTTCAGGTTTCTGGGCTGTCACTGGGCAACATCTTCCCTTTAATATGGTGCAGTCGTCCTGTCCCCTTTTCGGAAAAGCACACACCAAAGTATGATGTTTCCTCCACTATGCTTCACAGTTGTGATATTGTTCTTGGGGTTGTTCTCATCCTTCTTCTTCCATAAACATGACCTGTGGAATTAATACCAGAAATTTCTATTTTGGTCTCATCTGGCCACATCACCTTCACCCTTGCCTCCTCTTGGTCACTGGCAAACTTCAAATTCGTCAGGACATGTGCTGGCATAAGCAATGGGGCCTGGCGAGCCCTGAAGAATTTTAATCCATGATGGCGAAGTGTGTTACTAATGTTTGAGACTGTGGTCTCAGCTCTCTTCAGGTCATTGACCATGTACTCCCATGTATTTCTTGGCTGATTCCTGACCTTTCTCAGAATCATCCTTACTCCATGAGGTGAGATCTTGCATGGAGCCCCAGGCTGAGGAAGATTGACAGTCATCTTGTCTTTCTTGAATTTTCTAACACTTGTTAGCTTCACACTAAGCTGGTTGTCAATTGTCATGTAGCCCATCACAGCATTGTCTACAATTTTGTTTCCTTGTGTCCTTAGGCAGCTTTTTGGTCTAGGCCATGGTGTAGAGGTGGTGATTAACCCCTTTCTAATGTTGAGCATAATATTATGCCCATGTCAGAATCCCTCCCTTTGATGTGGGCTCTAGTGCTGAGCCCACATCTGTTTTGAAGAGTTGACATGTGCTTCTTACAGTCATGTCTGGAATCGCGATCCACCCATGGCTGTTAACTTGTTAAATGTCACTGTCAATCTCTGACAGCGGCATTTAAGTGCCGCTTACAATAAGCCTGTTGGAAATCTCATGCATCGGTGACCCCATCATGTGATTTAGGCCACCAATGGATTGGCATGACAATCAGAGGTCGCCAGCAGACCTTTATGGTTTTGTCATATCCGGATTGCTATGAGGGCAGCCCAGTGGTCGATGCTCATAGCGGGTGAGCATTTTTGCTACAAACAGGCAATCTGATCATTTCCTGCATGTTGCAGAGCTGATCAGACAACTGCAGCTTCTAGTCTCCCATGGAGATTATTGAAGGATGCAAAAATGAAAAAAATATTTTTAAAAAATATTAAAAAAATATAAAAGTTCATATCACCCACCTTTTGTCCCATTCAAAATAAAAAAATTAAAAAATCAAACATACACATATTTAGTATCCTCGCATTCAGAATCACCCAATCAGCAATATAAAAAAGAATTAACCCAATTGGTTAACGGCACAGTGAGAAAAAAAGATCACAATGCCAGAATTACTTTTTTTTGTTGCCACTACATTGCAATAAAATGCAATAATGGATGATCAAATGATCTTATATACACCAAGATGGAATCATTAAAAATGCCTGCTCGGCACGCTAAAAATAAACAATCATTCAGCCCCAAATCATAAAAATGGAGACACTACAGGTTGCGGAAAATGGCATTTTTTTTTACCAAAGTTTGGATTCTTTTTTCACCAATTAAATAAACAGGAACCTAGACATGTTTGCTGTCTACTAACTTGACCTGAAGAATCGTTTTAGCATTTAGTGAACATGGTAACCCCCCCAAAAAACTGTGTAATTGCACTGTTTTGCAATTTCACCGCAATTGGAATTTTTTAAATCATTTTCCAGTACACAATATGTTAAAAACAATGGCATCGTTCAAAACTACAAGTTTTCCTGCAAAAAAATGAGCCCTCATGTGGCCATTATGACTGAAAAATAAAAAAGTTATGGCTCTGAGAAGAAGGGGAGCAAAATACAAAAAATGAAAATATCTCTGCCCATGAAGGGGTTAATTGAGCGTGTGGACAGTTGTCTTTTATACAGGTAATGAGTTCAAACAGGTGCAATTAATGCAGGTAAAGAGTCCAGAGCATGAGGGCTTCTTAAAGAAAAACTAACAGGTCTTTGAGAGCCAGAATTCTTTCTGGTTGGTAGGTGATCAAATACTTATTTCATGCAATAAAATGCAGTTTGATTATTAACCCCTTTCTACCATTGGACGTACTATTCCATCCATGTAGGGTGGGCCCTACTTCCCATGGACGGAATAGTACATCTAGTGCGATCAACCGCGCTCACGGGGGGAGCGCGGCCAATCACGGCCGGGTGTCAGCTGACTATCGCAGCTGACATCCAGCACTATGTGACAAGAGCGGTCATGGACTGCTCTTGGCACATTAACCCCCACCACACTGTGATCAAAGATGATCGCAGCGTTCTGGCATTACAGTGAAGCATTGCATAGGGAGGGGGCTCCCTGCATGCTTACCTGAGACCCTCGGAGCAACGCAATGTGATTGTATTGCTCCCAGGGTCTCCTACCTCCTCCTCCCTGCAGGCCTGGATCCAAAATAGCCACAGAGGGCCTTCTGGGTCCTGAAGGGAGGTGGCTTTCCAGTGCCTGCTCAGAGCAGGCACTGGGAAGCCTCCCTGCTGTGCCTGTCAGAACGCTGATCTGACACAGTGCACAGCAAAGTGTCAGATAAGCGATTTGTCACTATAATGTGATGTCCCCTCCTGAAGCAATGTAAAAAAAAAAATATTCACATGTGTAAAAAAAAAAAATTCCTAAAAAAGGAAAAAAAATATTGTTCAATAAATACATTTCTTTATCTAAATAAAAAAATAAAAGTACACATATTTAGTATTGCCGCGTCCGTAACGACCCAACCTATAAAACTGTCCAACTAGTTAACCCCTTCAGTGAACACAGTAAAAAAAGAGGCAAAAATAGACGCTTTATTATCTTACCGCCAAACAAAAAGTGGAATAACACGCGATCAAAGGATTGATGTAAATAACCATTGTACCGCTGAAAACGTCATCTTGTCCCGCAAAAAACGAGCCACCATACAGTGTCATCAACGAAAAAATAAAAAAGTTATAGTCCTCAGAATAAAGCGATGCAAAAATAATTATTTTTTTATATAAAATATTTTTTATCGTATAAAAGCGCCAAAACATAAAAAATGATATAAATGTGGTATGCTGTAATCGTTCTGACCCAAAGATTAAAACTACTTTATCAATTTTACCAAATGCGGAACGGTATAAGCACCCCCCAAAAGAAATTCATGAATAGCTGTTTTTTGTTCATTCTAACTAACAAAAATCGGAATAAAAAGCGATCAAAAAATGTCACGTGCCTGAAAATGATACCAATAAAATCGTCAACTTGTCCTGCAAAAAACAAGACCCATATGACTTTGTGGACCAAAATATGGAAAAAAATTATAGCTCTCAAAATGTGGAGACGCAAAAACTAATTTTTGCAATAAAAAGTGTCTTTTAGTGTGTGATGGCTGCCAATCATAAAAATCTGCTAAAAAAACAGCTAAAAATTAAATCAAACCCCCCATCATCACCCCCTCAGTTAGGGAAAAATAATAAAAAATTTAAAAAAATGTATTTATTTCCATTTTCCCATTAGCGTTAGGGTTGGGGCTAAAGTTAGGGCTAGGGTTGGGGCTAAAGTTAGGGTTAGGGTTGGGGCTAAAGTTAGGATTAGTGTTGGGGCTAAAGTTAGGGTTAGGGCTACAGATAGGGTTATGGCTACAGTTAGGGTTAGGGTTAGGGTTGGGTTAGGGTTGGGGTTAGGGTTGGGGCTAAAGTTAGGATTGGAACTAAAGTTAGGATCAGGGTTGGAGCTAAAGTTATGGTTAGGGTTGCGGTTAACGTTTGGGTTAGGGTTAGGGCTAAAGTTAGGGTTTGGATTACATTTACGGCTGGGATTAGGGTTGGGATTAGGGTTTGGGGTGTGGTTAGGGTTGGGATTAGGGTTAGAGGTGTGTTTGGGTTAGAGTTTCAGTTAGAATTGGAGGGTTTCCACTGTTTAGGCACATCAGGGGCTCTCTAAATCCGACATGGCATCCGATCTCAATTCCAGCCAATTTTGTGTTGAAAAAGTAAAACAGTGCTCCTTCCCTTTTGAGCTCTCCCGTGCGCCCAAACAGGGGTCTACTCCAACATACGGGGTACCAGCGTACTCAGGGCAAATTGGACAATAACTTTTGGGGTCCAATTTCGCCTGTTACCCTTGGGAAAATACAAAACCAGGGGCTAAAAAAAATTTGTGTGGAAACATTTTTTTAATTTTCACTGCTCTTTGTTATAAACTGTATTGAAACACTTGAGGGGTTCAAAGTTCTCACAACACATCTAGATAAGTTCCTTGAGGGGTCTAGTTTCCAATATGGGGTCACTTGTGGGGGTTTCTACTGTTTAGGTGCATCAGGGGCTCTGCAAAAGCAATGTGATGCCTGCAGACTATTCCATCTAAGTCTGCATTGCAAACGGCGCTCATTCCCTTCCAAGCACTTCCATGCGCCCAAACAGTAGTTTTCTCCCACATATGGGGTATCAGCGTACTCAGGACAAATTGGACAACAACTTTTGGGGTCCAATTTCTCCTGTCACCCTTGGGAAAATACAAAACTGGAGGCTAAAAAATAATTTGTGTGAAAAAATGATTTTTTACTTTCACGGCTCTGCGTTATAAACTGTAGTGAAACACTTGGGGGTTCAACATTCTCACAACACCTTTATATTTGTTTCTTGGGGGGTCTAGTTTCCAATATGGGGCACTTATGGGGGTTTCTACTGTTTAGGTACATCAGTGGCTCTGCAAACGCAATGTGATGCCTGCAGACCATTCCATCTAAGTCTGCATTGCAAACGGTGCTCATTCCCTTCCAAGCACTTCCATGCACCCAAACAGTAGTTTTCTCCCACATATGAGGTATCAGCATACTCAGGACAAATTGGACAACAACTTTTGGGGTCCAATTTCTTTTGTTACCCTTGGGAAAATAGAAAATCCATTTTCTCCTATTAGGCTAGGTTCACATTGCGTTAGTGCAACCCGTTTAGCGGATACGCTAATGGATTGCACTAACGCAATGTCCAAAAAGGGATTGCGTTTGGCAATCCCGCTAGCACATATCCCCTATCTGCGCTAGCGAAGAACGGACCCTGAATGCTGCAAGCAGCGTTCTAGGTCTGTCTGAAACTAACGGCACATTGCAGACGCATGCCAAAAATGGCATACGTTAGCGATGCGTTAGCGATCCGTTAGCACATTGCAGTCAATGGGTGCACTAATGGATCCATTACATAGCATTAATTGCAACAATTTCACCATGTAACGGATTCCGTTAGCGGACACCCAATAATACAATGTGAACCTAGCATTATCCTTGGGAAAATACAAAGCTGGGGGCTAAAAAATAATTTTTGTGAAAAAAAAAAGAGTTTTTATTTTCACGAATATGCGTTATAAACTGTAGTGAAACACTTGGGGGTTCAAAGTTCTCACAACACATCTAGATAAGTTCCTTGGGGGTCTAGTTTCCAATATGGGGTCACTTGTGGGGGGTTTCTACTGTTTAGGTACATCAGTGGCTCTGCAAATGCAATGTTATGCCTGCAGACCTTTCCATCTAAGTCTGCATTCCAAACGGCGCTCCTTCCCTTCCAAGCACTTCCATGCGCCCAAACAGTAGTTTTCTCCCTCATATGGGGTATCAGCATATTCAGGACAAATTAGACAACAACTTTTGGGGTCCAATTTCTTCTGTTACCCTTGGGAAAATACAAAATCCAATTTCTCCTGTTACCCTGGGGAAAATACAAAACTGGGGGCTAAAAAATAATTTTTGTGGAAACAAAAAGAGTTTTTATTTTCACAGATCTGCATTATAAACTGCGTTATAAACTGTAGTGAAACACTTGGGGCTTCAATGTGCTCACCACACCTCTAGATAAGTTCCTTATGGGGTGCTTTCCAAAATGGTGTCATTTGTGGGGGGTTTTGATGTTTAGGCACATCAGGGGCTCTCCAAACGCGACATGGCGACCCATCTCAATTCCAGTCAATTTTGCATTTTAAAGTCAAATGATGCTCTTTCCCTTCCGAGCTCTGCCATGCGCCCAAACAGTAGTTTACCCCCACATATGGGGTATCGGTGTACTCAGGACAAATTGCTCAACAAAATTTGTGGTCCAATTTCTTCTGTTACCCTTGGGAAAATAAAAAAATGGGGGCAAAAAATCATTTTTGGGGAAAAAATATGTTTTTTTATTATTACAGTTCTACATTATCAACTTCTGTGAAGCACTTAGTGGGTCAAAGTGCTGACCACACATCTAGATAAGTTCCTTAGGGGTCTACTTTCCAAAATCGTGTCACTTGTGGGGGGGGTTTCAATGTTTAAGCACATCAGGGGCTCTCCAAACGTGACATGGTGTCCTATCTCAATTCCAGTCAATTTTGCATTGAAAAGTCAAATGGTGCTCCTTCCCTTCTGAGCTCTGCGGTTTACACCCACATATGGAGTATCAGCATTCTCAGAACAAATTGTACAACAACCTTTGGGGTCCAATTTCTCCTGTTACTCTTGGTAAAATAAAACAAATTGGAGCTAAAGTAAACATTTTTGAGAAATAAAGTTACATTTCATTTTTTTAAACATTCCAAAAGTTCATGTGAAACACCTGAAGGGTTAATAAACTTCTTGAATGTGGTTTTAAGAACCTTGGGTGGTGCAGTTTTTAGAATGGTGTCACACTTGGGTATTTTCTATCATATAGACCCCTCAAAGTGACTTCAAATGTGATTGGTGGTCAACTTTTAACCTTTATAACTCCTTAACAAAAAAAAAATTGGTTCCAAAATTGTGCTGATGTAAAGTAGATATGTGGGAAATGTTACTTATTAAGTATTTTGTGTGACATACCTCTTTGATTTAAAGGCATAAAAATTCAAAGTTGGAAAATTGCAACATTTTCAAAATTTTTGCCAAATTTCAGTTTTATTCACAAATAAATGCAGGTAATATCAAAGAAATTTTACCACTACCATGAAGTACAATATGTCACGAGAAAACATTATCAAAATCTCTGGGATCCATTGAAGCATTCCAGAGTTATAACCTCATAATGGGACAGTGGTCAAATTTGTAAAAATTGGTCCGTCATTAACGTGCAAACCACCCTTGGGGGTAAAGGGATTAAAAAATCATGCAATGCGATTTTATGCTTTTTTATTTTTAGATTCTGTCTCTCACAGTTGAAATGTACCTATGATAAAAAATTACAAACTTCTCCATTCTTTGTAAGTGGGAAAACTTCCCCCACTGTATGTCATTAGTCCACTTTCTGATGTTTTAGGTTTGTGGAAAACGGTGCAGGGCACGTTTTCTTATCCTTAAAAAAATAACGCTTAATCTTACAATGTATATATGAAATTGCAAATTTTATGAAATTCAACTTGTACTTTATTCTACGCTGATCGATCCAATTATTTTTGCTGATAGTGACTCACAGTTTGGTACACTTATTGAGCAAAACTGGACACATTTTGTATATCTGTAATATATGGATCCTCAGAATGTAGTTTAGCAGTTATTTATACTGCATGGTGGACAAAAAGAAGAAACAATATCAGATTAGGTTATAGCTTGAATTTAATTTATTTGTGACTTTTTTTAACCTCAAAACTACGAAATAAGATAAATAATATAAAAAATCATAAACATAAAAGTATTGCAGTTTAGTGTTCATTTTTCTTACAAGAAATGATACATGTTATCAAAATGTCATTTATATCTCAAAATAATACCAATGTAAATAAAAAATTACAACTGTTAGGGCTAGCGGAACGCACCGAGTAAATAGAGATGTTTATTGATATTGGTGCGTTCGCAGCCCGTGGTCCACCGTGCAGGAGTACCTGCTGCTAGCAAACGGCGGAGCTACAGTATATGGCGGTATAGACTAAGTCAGTTAATTCACTGAGTAGCCGTGAAGGGAAAGCACTGTGCCCTGTTAGACTCCACAGAGGCACAGGCTAACTGCCCAAACAGAGAGCAGTCAGTGGTCACACAAACACACAAAACTCCTCGCCGGAGGAGCCAGCATTCTAGGGGCTTATTTCAGCCGCGTCCCTGAATACACTCAGACTCAATCTCCTCGCCGGAGGAGCCAGCATTCTAGGGGCTTATTTCAGCCGGGTCCCTGAACCCACATACATGTGACCACACTGGCGCAAAGCACATAACAAAAGACAATACTAGCGCATGGCCGTGCGGTCATGCGCAGTTTATATAATTGCAGCACAGGAAGCTGCTACTGAAGTTTTTGCCCTTTCAGGACCTTCCAGAAGGACCAATGGAAAGTGCTGCAGTACCTGAGCATGTTTTGCCCTTTCAGGACCTTCCAGAAGGACCAATGGAATGTACTGCAGCACCTGAGCATGTGACCGAACATGTGGCCCTCGACCTCCAATGGGAGACCCTGCCCTGGGCATGCTCAGTGTGAGTAAACAAGGACTTAGTCCCAGAGAGGCTCGCTCGCCGCAGATCAGTGCAGGGTACCATAGGAAAGCCAGAAAAGGCAGTAGTGACCCTATGCACCGAATCAGCCCCAGCGAGACGCTGGGAGCGACGTCTCCGCTGAGCAGAGCCCACTGCGGCCGATACCGAATGGGAGACCGCAGCAGACACAGATCGAGATTTCCCCTGTGCAGCAGAGGAAACTCGACTCCTAACATTACCCCCCCCTCCTAGGGCCCCCCCCTCCTTGAGCCTCACTACGCTCAAAAGCTGCGATAAGCAGCGGAGCCCGAATGTGCTCCACAGGCTCCCAGGTTCTATCCTCTGGGCCGTGACCCTTCCAGTCCACCAGATAAAATTTCTTGCCACGTACCACCTAGCACCCCACAATAGCATTCACCTCAAACTCATCCGTGGATGAACCCGATGTCCCAGCAGATGACTCGGAAAACCGGGACAAATGAACGGGCTTTAAAAGGGAAAAGTGGAAAGTATCGGTGATACCAAGGCGTGGAGGAATAGCCAAACGGTAGTCCACAGGGTTGACCTGTTCCTGAACCTTAAACGGGCCAATGTAGCGAGGAGCAAACTTAGTGGACTCAACTCGCAGCCTGATGTTGCGGGCGGAGAGCCACACTAAGTCGCCAGGAGCAAAGACCGGAGTGGGGCGCCGGTGTGTATCAGCCGAAACCCTCATTCTCTCCTTGGAGGCCCGGATGGCATCCTGTGTGCGGTCCCAGATGTCACGTGCCTCCACCGCCCAGTCTGCCACCCTAGAATCGGTGGATGACACAGGCATGGGCACAGGGACACGCGGATGCTGGCCGTAATTAAGGAGAAAAGGAGTTTGACCAGTGGAATCGGCTACGGCGTTGTTCAGGGCAAATTCCGCCCAAGGTAGCAAAGATGCCCAGTGGTCTCAGTCTACCACCCTACCCGTGCCCTCCGCTCCGCTGATGACCTCAGGTTAGCATCCTCAATAATCAGAACCTCCCACTCCCGTCTCCAAGACTTTACACGTGCTGCGCCGATTCTTTGGAATGCACTACCTAGGATAATACGATTAATCCCCAATCCCCACAGTTTTAAGCGTGCCCTAAAAACTCATTTGTTCAGACTGGCCTACCGCCTCAATGCATTAACCTAACGATCCCTGTGTGGCCTATATTAAAAAAAAAAAAAATTAATTAACTGGTTCATGCAGCTTTACATGAACACCCAAGCCTTACACTATGGCTGGTCCGAATAACTATAGCAATTGTTACCATCCACCTCTCGTGTCTCCCCTTTTCCTCATAGTTTGTAAGCTTACGAGCAGGGCCCTCACTCCTCTTGGTATCTGTTTTGAACTGTATTTCTGTTATGCTGTAATGTCTATTGTATGTACAAGTCCCCTCTATAATTTGTAAAGCGCTGCGGAATATGTTGGCGCTATATAAATAAAAATTATTATTATTATTATTATTATTATTATTATCCTGCCTAGCAGAGACGAAATGTCGCAAATATGTCACCAGAGTCTGGTTGGTTCTCTCCACCAACCCATTCGTCTCGGGATGGTATGCAGAGGAGAGGTTTAACTCTATGCTGAGTAAACGGCAGAGCTCTCTCCAAAACCGAGATGCGAACTGGGGACCCCGATCGCTGACAATCTTATCAGGCATACCATGCAAACGGAAAACGTGTTTAATGAACAACACCGCCAAGGCCCGTGCTGAGGGTAACCGAGGAAGCAGCACCAAATGCACCATCTTGGAGAAATGGTCGGTGACAACCCAAATAATGGAGCAGCCACGCGACTTGGGTAGACCCACCACAAAGTCCATCCCGACCATCTCCCAGGGCCTGTCTGCCACCGGTAGAGGGTAAAGCAACCCAGCAGGCCGTTGCCAAGAAGACCGATTCTGGGCGCAAGAAACGCACGCCTGAATATAGTCCTTGACATCTCGGGCCATATGCGGCCACCAGTATGTTCTCGCCAGAAGCTCAGATGTCCTCTTGGTCCCAAAATGCCCACCCACTCTGGAGGAGTGAGCCCAAAAAAGAACCTCCGGTCGCAAGTTAGCTAGTACGAAAGTCTTGCCCGGGGGCACAGACTCTAGCGAAACCGGAGCTACAGTTCTCAGGCTCTCAGAAGGGACAATAAGCCGAGGCTCCTCCTCCTCCTCCTCCGATGACACCACGGAGCGGGAGAGAGCGTCAGCACGAACGTTCTTCTCCCCAGAGAGGAAATGGAGAGTAAAATGGAACTGGGAGAAGAACAGGGACCATCTAGCCTGGCGAGAATTCAGCCTCTGGGCCGTTTGCAGATACACCAAGTTCTTGTGGTCAGTGAAGACTTGGAAGGGAAAGCGAGCTCCCTCCAAGAGATGTCTCCACTCCGAAAAAGCCAACTTCATGGCCAGCAACTCCCTGTCCCCGATGGAATAATTCCTCTCCGCTGGTGTGAAGGTCTTGGAGAAGAAGAAGCAAGGATGCTTCCGACCTTGAGCATCCTTTTGGAAAAGGACTGCTCCAGCACCAACGGATGAGGCATCCACCTCCAAGATAAATGGCTTATCAACATCGGGGCGATGTAGGATGGGAGCGCTAGCGAAGTGTGACTTGATCGAGAGAAAGGCTTTGGAGACCTCCTCTGACCACAACTTGGGATTTGCTCCCTTCTTGGTGAGGGCAACCAAGGGAGCTACCAAAGTTGAGAAGTGTGGAATGAACTGGCGATAGTAATTAATGAACCCCATAAAGCGCTGCACCGCTTTGAGAGAATGGGGTTCCTGCCAGTCCATTACAGCCTGTAGCTTGGCAGGATCCATAGCCAAACCCTGGGCAGAGATGATATAACCAAGGAAAGGCAAGGACTCCTGCTCAAACACACACTTCTCCAACTTGGCGTAGAGGGAGTTTGCCCGTAAGAGGTCGAAGACTTTGCGAACATCTCTCCGATGGGAGTCAATATCTGGAGAGAAGATGAGAATATCATCCAGATAGACTACGACCGAGGTGGTGAGCATATCCCGGAAGATGTCGTTCACAAAGTCTTGAAAAATGGCTGGGGCATTACAGAGCCCGAAGGGCATCACCAGATATTCATAGTGCCCATCCCTGGTGTTAAAAGCCGTCTTCCATTCATCCCCCTCACGGATGCGAATCAGGTTGTAAGCACCCCGCAGATCTAACTTTGTAAATACCCTCGCTCCCCGTAGCCTATCAAACAGCTCAGATATCAGGGGTAGTGGGTACTTGTTCTTAACGGTGATGGCGTTAAGACCCCTGTAGTCTATGCATGGACGTAAGTCTCCAGTCTTCTTCTGTACGAAGAAGAACCCTGCCCCTGCCGGTGACACTGACTTCCTAATGAATCCTCTTGCCAGATTCTCCTGGATGTACTGGGACATTGCCTCCGTCTCCGGGAGAGATAACGGATAGACTCGACCCCGGGGAGGCTCAGCACCAAGCAAGAGGTCAATAGGACAGTTATAGGGGCGGTGAGGCGGAAGGGTCTCCGCAGCTCTTTTGTAGAACACGTCTGCATAGGGCCAATAGTGCTTGGGGAGAGAGGAAAGATCTGCGGGTACCTGTGTAGTAGCAACCTGAACGCACTCCCTCAGACATCTACCCTCGCAAGATTTACTCCATCCCAAAATTCTCCCAGAGGACCACTCAATATGAGGAGAATGGTAGCGAAGCCATGGTATCCCCAACAGGACCTCATCAATTCCCTCAGGAATGACTAATAGGGATATTATCTCCTGATGTGATGGAGACACAGATAGCGTGAAAGGAATGGTTTGGTGGGTAATATGTGAAGGTAGTGTTGACCCATTTACCACTCGAACGGTTACCGGCTTGGCGAGCATCACCAAGGGTATTGCGTGACGCTGGGCAAAAGCGGAAGACATAAAGTTACCCTCTGCCCCAGAATCCACGCGTAGCTTGACCATAAGAGTGGATGGGCCTATGGTAATTGTCCCCTTGAAGGACAACTTTGAGGCAAACGTCGCCGTGTCTAGTGTACCTCCTCCAACTGCCACTAGACGCTGACGTTTCCCCGACCGCTGAAGACCCTTGGAGGCAAGGTGACCAGACTGCTGGCAAACATGACGGACCTTATGTGCACGGGCAGACTGAGACTTGGATCCCACCCGTGTCACCTCTAAGGCCTCATGTGACTCGGATGCCTGGATTGGAGATTCCAAAGGTTTGGCGAAGGTGGGAGCCAGCCGAAACCTCTGCCTACACTGGGCTCGCTCCAACCTCCGCTTGTTAAAACGGAGGTCGATACGAGTAGAGACAGTTATTAACTCCTCCAGTGTGGCAGGAATCTCCCTAGTGGCCAGAGCGTCCTTAATGTGGTCAGCCAGGCCCCTCCAAAATATGGGGATAAGGGCTTTATCCGACCACTCCAGCTCGGAAGCTAAAGTACGGAAGCGGAAGGAAAATTGGCTGACCAAGGACTCACCCTGAGTTAATGCCAGTAGTTGGAGCGCTGTGTCATGGGTGACTTGAGGTCCTAAAAAGACCTTTTTCAGAGTGCTCAGGAACAACGGAGCACTCTGCACAACATGATCACCACGCTCCCACAGCGGCGTAGCCCACTCCAACGCCCTGTCCGACAAAAGAGACACAATAAATCCCACCTTAGCCCGCTCTGTAGGAAAACGTGCAGCCAGGAGCTCGAGGTGAATAGAGCACTGACTCACGAATCCCCTACAAGTTTTGCTATTTCCAGAAAATTTTTCTGGCAGCGGGAGGCGAGATAACGTCGGAACAGGGGTGGCAGTGGACAAGGTTGCTGCAGCCACGCTAGCAGCCTGTACAGCAACTGCGGTAACATCCACAGCTGAGGTTGAGCTCTCGAGAGCCGCCAACCTACCCTCCAGCTGCTGGATATACCGCAAAGATTGCTGAATGTCCGCCATTTACTAGCCAGACCCTGGCGCTAGTATTCTGTTAGGGCTAGCGGAACGCACCGAGTAAATAGAGATGTTTATTGATATTGGTGCGTTCGCAGCCCGTGGTCCACCGTGCAGGAGTACCTGCTGCTAGCAAACGGCGGAGCTATATGGCGGTATAGACTAACTCAGTTAATTCACTGAGTAGCCGTGAAAGGAAAGCACTGTGCCCTGTTAGACTCCACAGAGGCACAGGCTAACTGCCCAAACAGAGAGCAGTCAGTGGTCACACAAACACACAAAACTTCTCGCCGGAGGAGCCAGCATTCTAGGGGCTTATTTCAGCCGGGTCCCTGAATACACTCAGACTCAATCTCCTCGCCGGAGGAGCCAGCATTCTAGGGGCTTATTTCAGCCGGGTCCCTGAACCCACATACATGTGACCACACTGGCGCAAAGCACATAACAAAAGACAATACTAGCGCATGGCCGTGCGGTCATGCGCAGTTTATATAATTGCAGCACAGGAAGCTGCTACTGAAGTTTTTGCCCTTTCAGAACCTTCCAGAAGGACCAATGGAAAGTGCTGCAGTACCTGAGCATGTTTTGCCCTTTCAGGACCTTCCAGAAGGACCAATGGAATGTACTGCAGCACCTGAGCATGTGACCGAACATGTGGCCCTCGACCTCCAATGGGAGACCCTGCCCTGGGCATGCTCAGTGTGAGTAAACAAGGACTTAGTCCCAGAGAGGCTCGCTCGCCGCAGATCAGTGCAGGGTACCATAAGAAAGCCAGAAAAGGCAGTAGTGACCCTATGCACCGAATCAGCCCCAGCGAGACGCTGGGAGCGACATCTCCGCTGAGCAGAGCCCACTGCGGCCGATACCGAATGGGAGACCGCAGCAGACACGGATCGAGATTCCCCCTGTGCAGCAGAGGAAACTCGACTCCTAACAACAACTCTCAGAATATAGTGATACAAAACAAATTATAATTGTGTTATGATTGAGCAAAATCAAGCATACACCATAAAAAATATAACCCTGACAAAGCCACTAAGGGTGGTGATGTGCGTCGGGTATTCATCTTGTCTGGCTTAACTCCGTATGAGTCCCTTTTATTGCTAGTACCACTCCATGCTATTGGACATGGGTGGTTTATTCAGCCTTTGCCATTAACCCTTATGTGCTCAATTGTGACTAGCCACTCTCTTTCTATTTCTGCTGTCTTGGAATCCTTACAAGTTAACCTGTGCTATTTTTGCTTATAACTTCTTGAATTTTATGCACCTCACATGGGTATGTTACCTACGTATTTTTGCACATATTGTTTTCATTCTATTTGCTCCATGTTGTTGAGTGGCCTCAAATTTTCAGTACTGGTTATAATAGGAATTGAAGCTAGCACATAACATTAACAAGCAACTGCAAATCTGTGTCTCAGACACTGCACACATGGATATCTATTGTGCATGGGTCAAATATCTCTTTTTCCTGTCCTGATCTGGCTGTACATCACTTCAGTGACACTCTTAGAAGCACCCTTGACCAAGTAGCTCCCCTCACCCTCAGAACCTCCAAACACAGAGTGAAACAGCCCTGGCTCACATCGCAAACCCGATTTCTTCAGCGATGCCCTAGGTGTGGTGAACGCTTATGGAGGAAAACACGCACACCAGAAGACTTCATACACTTCAAATTTATGTTAAGGACCTATAATTCTGCCCTTCACCTTGCCAAACAGACCTACTTCACCACCCTGATCTCCTCATTATCCAAAAACCCCAAGAAACTTTTTGACACCTTTCACTCCCTCCTCAGGCCAAAAGCACAATCCCCTATCACAGACATTTGTGCTGATGACCTTTCCTCCCACCTTATATCGAAAATAGACAATATCCGTAAGGAAATCCGCTCCCAATCACCAAGTGCAGTGACTCGCATCCCTCCCTGCATTTCCCCTGGCTCACTCTCCACATCCGATCCCATCACAGAAGAAGTCTCCAGGCTCCTCTCCTCTTCCCATCCGACTACATGCACCACCGACCCCATTTCCCCACATCTCCTCCAGTCTCTCTCTCCAGTCATCACAACTCACCTAAATACAATCTTTAATCACTCCCTCTCCTCTGGCATTTTCCCCTCCTCATTCAAACACTCTATCATTACTCCATTACTGAAGAAACCCACCCTCGACCCATCCTGCACAAACAACTACAGACCAGTCTCCAATCTCCTCTTCATCTCTAAACTCTTGGAGCGACTGATATACTCCCGCCTTACCCGTTACCTCTCCACTCACTCCCTCCTAGACCCTTCACAGTCCGGTTTCCGCCCCCTACATTCGACAGAAACTGCACTCATCAAAGTGACCAATGACCTTCTGACAGCAAAACGTAACGGTGACCACTCTCTGCTCATTCTTCTCGACCTTTCTGCAGCTTTCGACACTGTTGACCACCCTCTCCTACTCTCTAGGCTCCAGTCACTTGGCATTAAGGACACTGCTCTCTCCTGGTTCTCCTCCTATCTTTCTGACCGCTCCTTCAGTGTTCTGTTCTCTGGCTCCACTTCATCTCCTCTTCCTCTCACTGTCGGGGTACCTCAGGGCTTAGTTCTTGGCCCCCTTCTCTTCTCTCTCTACACGGCCCCAATTGGACAGACCATCAGCAGATTTGGCTTTCAGTACCATCTTTATGCTGATGACACACAACTATACACAACCTCCCCTGACCTTACCCCCGCTGTACTACAGAACGCCACTGACTGTAGGTCTGCAGTCTCCAACATCATGTCTGCTCTCTATCTGAAACTCAACCTCTCCAAAACTGAACTTCTTCTGCTCCCGCCATCTACTAACCTCCCTAAATCTGCCATTTCCCTCTCCGTGGGTGGCACCATAATAACACCCCGGCAGCAGGCGCGCTGTCTGGGTGTTATGTTTGACTCCGATCTCTCCTTCACCTCCCATATACAATCTCTTGCCCGCTCGTGCCGCTTACACCTAAAGAACATCTCTAGAATCTGCCCTTTTCTCACCATGGAAACAACAAAAACCCTCACTGTCACCCTGATCCACTCCCGCCTGGATTACTGTAATGCTCTATTAATTGGCCTCCCCCTCACTCGACTTTCCCCTCTCCAGTCCTTCCTTAATGCAGCAGCCAGGGTTGTCCATCTGGCTAATCGTTAGTCGGACACGTCAGCTCTTCGCCAGTCGTTACACTGGCTGCCTGTTATGACCTGGTGGTCAGGACAATAATGGACCTGGTGGTTAAGAGCACACGGAATGACCTGATAGTTACTGATAATATAGGACGAGCTCTGGGACGTGGGAACTCTGCTGACCGCAATCCCTAATCCTATCAACCACACTAGAAATAGCCGTGGATTGCTCCTAACGCTCCCTATGCAACTCGGCACAGCCTAAGGAACTAGCTAGCCCTAAAGATAGAAAAATAAAGCCTACCTAGCCTCAGAGAAATTCCCCAAAGGAAAAGGCAGCCCACCACATATAATGACTGTGAGTAAAGATGAAAATACAAACACAGAGATGAAATAGATTAAGCAAAGTGAGGCCCGACTTACTGAACAGACTGAGGATAGGAAAGGTAGCTTTGCGGTCAGCACAAAAACCTACAAAAAGACCCTCCGCACCGACTCACGGTGCGGAGGCGCTCCCTCTGCGTCCCAGAGCTTCCAGCAAGCAAGACAACAATCAAAATAGCAAGCTGGACAGAAAAATAGCAAACCAGAGAAAAACAAGCAGTCACTTAGCTTCTGCTGGGAAGACAGGTCACAAGAACGATCCAGGAGTGAACTAGGCCAATACTGGAACATTGACAGGTGGCATGGAGCAAAGATCTAAGCGGAGTTAAATAGAGCAGCCAGCTAACAAATTAACCTCGTCACCTGTGGAAGGAAACTCAGAAACACCCACAGCCACCAGAGAAAGTCCATGGACAGAACCAGCCGAAGTACCATTCATGACCACAGGAGGGAGCCCGACAACAGAATTCACAACAGCTGCCCATTCATTACAGGATACAATTCAAAGTACTTGTTCTCACCCACAAAGCTCTCCACAGTGCGGCACCCCCATACATCTCATCCCATATTTCAGTCTATCGGCCTAGCCGACCGCTGCGCTCTGCAAATGACTTTCGACTAACTTCTGCACTAGTCCGTACCTCCCACCCCCGACTCCAAGACTTCTCCCGCGCTGCGCCAATCCTCTGAAATGCTCTACCCCAAGATATTAGGACCATCCACAATTTGCATAGTTTTAGGCGCTCGCTCAAAACACATTTGTTCAGAGCGGCCTATCACATTCACTAATCAAACTCATTTTATGTTTGTGTGTGTAGCCTATTCACTATCTCCATCTATCCCCTACCCCCTGAAAATGGCTGGACCATCATTGTAAATACATCATTGTAAATACACACCTGTACTTTGTATCTCCCCCTCCTCATTGTAGATTGTAAGCTCTCACGAGCAGGGTCGTCTTATTTCGCTTTAATTATTGTATTGTTAACGATGTTACTTATGACTGTTGTGTTTGAAACTGTTAAACTGTAAAGCGCTGCGGAATATGTTGGCGCTTTATAAATAAAGATTATTATTATTATTATTATTATTATTATTGATATGCTGTTTATATAGTTATTAAGGTACTCTACAAATTGTATACACTTTGGAGTTTTGTTTCAGGTGGTTGGCCCTATATGAGCCTATTGATAGTTGTAGTTATGTCACGTGTGACCACTTTTAATGTTTTTAAATGTTTTTTGTTGGCTTCTTGTTGTGTCAAATAAAAATTAAATATTTTTACGCTGTTCTCCTGCCTCAGGTGATCCCCACTAATGACCTATTCCTTCTCTTTTTTTGTTATATTATGATGTGTCTTGTATAGACCTGGCCGGGGTTGGATCCCTTTTGTACTTATTTGTGGTGCTCCCTCAATCTATATTCTCTGCAATTTCCAGATAAACTTGAAGCTCACAAAATCTCGATCAAAAGCCCTTCCATTGGTCCCAATTTTATATGCAGTGGAGGGAGCAACACTTTCTGAAGATTAACAAGTTACTTGTTCTTGATATTGTTTTCACCGATTGTAAATTTCTCTAAAGGGCCATTCTTTATTTGTAAAAGCACAAGAAGAAAGGAAATTTTGTACATCAGCTTTGAAATCCTAAAAGAATCAATATAACCTTCAGGTTGCTACATAAGATCCAGCATTTATCATTATATTTAACTTTTTTCATAGAATTGTTCTTATACATTCATAAATTTATTTCAAATTTACCCAGTAAGCAATAGAAAGGAAAGCTAGCTTATTGATATTATGAAGCAACACACACTTTAGACTTCTTTTTGAACCATCAATAAACACTTCCATTTTTCAGTTAGATACAGTTAGGGCCAGAAATATTTGGACAGTGACACAAGTTTTGTTATTTTAGCTGTTTACAAAAACATGTTCAGAAATACAATTATATATATAATATGGGCTGAAAGTGCACACTCCCAGCTGCAATATGATAGTTTCCACATCCAAATCGGAGAAAGGGTTTAGGAATCATAGCTCTGTAATGCATAGCGTCCTCTTTTTCAAGGGACCAAAAGTAATTGGACAATGGACTCTAAGGGCTGCAATTAACTCTGAAGGCGTCTCCCTCGTTAACCTGTAATCAATGAAGTAGTTAAAAGGTCAGGGGTGGATTCCAGGTTTGTGGTTTTGCATTTGGAAGCTGTTGCTGTGAGCAGACAACATGCGGTCAAAGGAACTCTCAATTGAGGTGAAGCAGAACATCCTGAGGCTGAAAAAAAAGAAAAAATCCATCAGAGAGATAGCAGACATGCTTGGAGTAGCAAAATCAACAGTTGGGTACATTCTGAGAAAAAAGGAATTGACTGGTGAGCTTGGGAACTCAAAAAGGCCTGGGCGTCCACAGATGACAATAGTGGTGGATGATCGCCGCATACTTAATTTGGTGAAGAAGAACCCGTTCACAACATCAACTGAAGTCCAGAACACTCTCAGTGAAGTAGGTGTATCTGTCTCTAAGTCAACAGTAAAGAGAAGACTCCATGACAGTAAATACAAAGGGTTCACATCTAGATGCAAACCATTCATCAATACCAAAAATAGACAGGCCAGAGTTAAATTTGCAGAAAAACACCTCAAGAAGCCAGCTCAGTTCTGGAAAAGTATTCTATGGACAGATGAGACAAAGATCAACCTGTACCAGAATGATGGGAAGAAAAAAGTTTGGAGAAGAAAGGGAACGGCACATGATCCAAGGCACACCACATCCTCTGTAAAACATGGTGGAGTGTTATGGCTGGCAATCAGGCAACACAGCGTGCAGTAATCAGCGCACATACAGAGATCTGGCAATAACCAAAAACAATAGGACGAGCTCTGAGACGTGGAATCTTTGTAGACTGCAGTACCTGATCTATCCTCACACAACTATAAGCAGCAGTGGATTGCGCCTAACAACTACCTATGCAACTCGGCACTGCCTGAGGAGCTGACTAGCCTGAAGATAGAAATACAAGCCTGACTTACCTCAGAGAAATACCCCAAAGGAATAGGCAGCCCCCCACATATAATGACTGTTAGCAAGATGAAAAGACAAACGTAGGAATGAAATAGATTCAGCAAAGTGAGGCCCGATATTCTAGACAGAGCGAGGATAGCAAAGAGAACTATGCAGTCTACAAAAAACCCTAAAACGAAAACCACGCAAAGGGGCAAAAGACCCACCGTGCCGAACTAACAGCACGGCGGTGCACCCCTCTGCTTCTCAGAGCTTCCAGCAAAAGACAATAGCAAGCTGGACAGAAAAAAACAGAAAACAAACTAGAAGCACTTATCTAGCAGAGCAGCAGGCCCAAGGAAAGATGCAGTAGCTCAGATCCAACACTGGAACATTGACAAGGAGCAAGGAAGACAGACTCAGGTGGAGCCAAATAGCAAGGCAGCCAACGAGCTCACCAAAACACCTGAGGGAGGAAGCCCAGAGACTGCAATACCACTTGTGACCACAGAAGTGAACTCAGCCACAGAATTCACAACAGTACCCCCCCCTTGAGGAGGGGTCACCGAACCCTCACCAGAACCCCCAGGCCGACCAGGATGAGCCACATGAAAGGCACGAACAAGATCTGGGGCATGGACATCAGAGGCAAAAACCCAGGAATTATCTTCCTGAGCATAACCCTTCCATTTGACCAGATACTGGAGTTTCCGTCTAGAGACACGAGAATCCAAAATCTTCTCCACAATATACTCCAATTCCCCCTCCACCAAAACAGGGGCAGGAGGCTCCACAGATGGAACCATAGGTGCCACGTATCTCCTCAACAACGACCTATGGAATACATTATGTATGGAAAAGGAGTCTGGGAGGGTCAGACGAAAAGACACCGGATTGAGAATCTCAGAAATCCTATACGGACCAATAAAACGAGGTTTAAATTTAGGAGAGGAAACCTTCATAGGAATATGACGAGAAGATAACCAAACCAAATCCCCAACACGAAGTCGGGGTCCCACACGGCGTCTGCGATTAGCGAAAAGCTGAGCCTTCTCCTGGGACAAGGTCAAATTGTCCACTACCTGAGTCCAGATCTGCTGCAACCTGTCCACCACAGAATCCACACCAGGACAGTCCGAAGACTCAACCTGTCCTGAAGAGAAACGAGGATGGAACCCAGAATTGCAGAAAAATGGAGAGACCAAGGTAGCCGAGCTGGCCCGATTATTAAGGGCGAACTCAGCCAACGGCAAAAATGACACCCAATCATCCTGGTCAGCGGAAACAAAACATCTCAGATATGTTTCCAAGGTCTGATTGGTTCGTTCGGTCTGGCCATTAGTCTGAGGATGGAAGGCCGAGGAGAAAGATAGGTCAATGCCCATCCTACCACAAAAGGCTCGCCAGAACCTCGAGACAAACTGGGAACCTCTGTCAGAAACAATATTCTCAGGAATGCCATGTAAACGAACCACATGCTGGAAGAACAAAGGCACCAAATCAGAGGAGGAAGGCAATTTAACCAAGGGCACCAGATGGACCATTTTAGAAAAGCGATCACAGACCACCCAAATGACCGACATTTTTTGAGAAACGGGAAGATCAGAAATGAAATCCATCGAAATATGTGTCCAAGGCCTCTTCGGGACCGGCAAGGGCAAAAGCAACCCACTGGCACGTGAACAGCAGGGCTTAGCCCTAGCACAAATTCCACAGGACTGCACAAAAGCACGCACATCCCGTGACAGAGATGGCCACCAGAAGGATCTAGCAACCAACTCCCTGGTACCAAAGATTCCTGGATGACCGGCCAGCACCGAACAATGAAGTTCAGAGATAACTTTACTAGTCCACCTATCAGGGACGAACAGTTTCTCGGCCGGACAACGATCAGGTTTATTAGCCTGAAATTTCTGCAACACTCTCCGCAAATCAGGGGAGATGGCAGACACAATGACTCCTTCCTTGAGGATACTCGCCGGCTCAGATAACCCCGGAGAGTCGGGCACAAAACTCCTAGACAGAGCATCCGCCTTCACATTTTTAGAGCCCGGAAGGTATGAAATCACAAAATCAAAACGAGCAAAAAATAACGACCAACGGGCCTGTCTAGGATTCAAGCGCTTGGCAGACTCGAGATAAGTCAAGTTCTTATGATCAGTCAATACCACCACGCGATGCTTAGCACCCTCAAGCCAATGACGCCACTCCTCGAATGCCCACTTCATGGCCAGCAACTCTCGGTTGCCCACATCATAATTACGCTCAGCAGCAGAAAATTTCCTGGAAAAGAAAGCACATGGTTTGAACACTGAGCAACCAGAACCTCTCTGTGACAAAACCGCCCCTGCACCAATCTCAGAAGCATCAACCTCGACCTGGAACGGAAGAGAAACATCAGGTTGACACAACACAGGGGCACAGCAAAAACGACGCTTCAACTCCTGAAAAGCTTCCACGGCAGCAGAAGACCAATTAACCAAATCAGCACCCTTCTTGGTCAAATCGGTCAATGGTCTGGCAATGCTAGAAAAATTACAGATGAAGCGACGATAAAAATTAGCAAAGCCCAGGAATTTCTGCAGACTTTTTAGAGATGTCGGCTGAGTCCAATCCTGGATGGCCTGAACCTTAACCGGATCCATCTCGATAGTAGAAGGGGAAAAGATGAACCCCAAAAATGAAACTTTCTGCACACCGAAGAGACACTTTGATCCCTTCACGAACAAGGAATTAGCACGCAGTACCTGGAAAACCATTCTGACTTGCTTCACATGAGACTCCCAATCATCTGAGAAGATCAAAATGTCATCCAAGTAAACAATCAAGAATTTATCCAGATACTCACGGAAAATGTCATGCATAAAAGACTGAAAAACAGATGGAGCATTGGCAAGTCCGAACGGCATCACCAGATACTCAAAATGACCCTCGGGCGTATTAAATGCCGTTTTCCATTCATCTCCCTGCCTGATTCTCACCAGATTATACGCACCACGAAGATCAATCTTAGTAAACCAACTAGCCCCCTTAATCCGAGCAAACAAGTCAGAAATCAATGGCAAGGGATACTGAAACTTAACAGTGATCTTATTAAGAAGGCGGTAATCAATACACGGTCTTAGCGAACCATCCTTCTTGGCTACAAAAAAGAACCCTGCTCCCAATGGTGACGACGATGGGCGAATATGTCCCTTCTCCAGGGACTCCTTCACATAACTGCGCATAGCGGTGTGTTCAGGTACGGACAAATTAAATAAACGACCCTTAGGGAATTTACTACCAGGAATCAAATCGATAGCACAATCACAATTCCTATGCGGAGGTAGGGCATCAGACTTGGACTCTTCAAATACATCCTGAAAGTCCGACAAGAACTCTGGGATGTCAGAAGGAATGGATGACGAAATAGACAAAAATGGAACATCACCATGTACTCCCTGACAACCCCAGCTGGTTACCGACATAGAGTTCCAATCCAATACTGGATTATGGGTTTGTAGCCATGGCAACCCCAACACGACCACATCATGCAAATTATGCAGTACCAGAAAGCGAATAACTTCCTGATGTGCAGGAGCCATGCACATGGTCAGCTGGGCCCAGTACTGAGGCTTATTCTTGGCCAAAGGTGTAGCATCAATTCCTCTCAACGGAATAGGACACCGCAAAGGCTCCAAGAAAAATCCACAACGTTTAGCATAATCCAAATCCATCAGATTCAGGGCAGCGCCTGAATCCACAAACGCCATGACAGAATACGATGACAAAGAGCACATTAAGGTAATGGACAAAAGGAATTTGGACTGTACAGTACCAATAACGGCAGAGCTATCGAACCGCCTAGTGCGTTTAGGACAATTAGAAATAGCATGAGTAGAATCACCACAATAGAAACACAGTCTGTTCAGACGTCTGTGTTCTTGCCGTTCTACTTTAGTCATAGTCCTGTCGCACTGCATAGGCTCAGGTTTACTCTCAGGCAGTACCGCCAGATGGTGCACAGATTTACGCTCGCGCAAGCGACGACCGATCTGAATGGCCAAGGACATAGACTCATTCAAACCAGCAGGCATAGGAAATCCCACCATTACATCCTTAAGAGCTTCAGAGAGACCCTTTCTGAACAAAGCCGCTAGTGCAGATTCATTCCACAGAGTGAGTACTGACCATTTCCTAAATTTCTGACAATATACTTCTACATCATCCTGACCCTGGCATAAAGCCAGCAGATTTTTCTCAGCCTGATCCACTGAATTAGGCTCATCGTAAAGCAATCCGAGCGCCAGGAAAAATGCATCAACATTACTCAATGCAGGATCTCCTGGTGCAAGAGAAAACGCCCAGTCCTGTGGGTCGCCGCGCAAAAAAGAAATAATAATCAAAACCTGTTGAATAGGATTACCAGAAGAATGAGGTTTCAAGGCCAAAAATAGCTTACAATTATTTCTGAAGCTCAGGAACTTAGTTCTGTCACCAAAAAACAAATCAGGAATCGGAATTCTTGGTTCTAGCATCGATTTCTGATCAATAGTATCTTGAATCTTTTGTACATTTACAACGAGATTATCCATTGAGGAGCACAGAGCCTGAATATCCATGTCCACAGCTGTGTCCTGAAGCACTCTAATGTCTAGGGGAAAAAAAAGACTGAAGACAGAGCTAAGAAAAAAAAATGATGTCAGGATTTCTTTTTTCCCTCTATTGGGAATCATTGGTGTGGCTCCTTGTACTGTTATGGCTGGCAATCAGGCAACACAGCGTGCAGTAATCAGCGCACATACAGAGATCTGGCAATAACCAAAAACAATAGGACGAGCTCTGAGACGTGGAATCTCTGTAGACTGCAGTACCTGATCTATCCTCACACAACTATAAGCAGCAGTGGATTGCGCCTAACAACTACCTATGCAACTCGGCACTGCCTGAGGAGCTGACTAGCCTGAAGATAGAAATACAAGCCTGACTTACCTCAGAGAAATACCCCAAAGGAATAGGCAGCCCCCCACATATAATGACTGTTAGCAAGATGAAAAGACAAACGTAGGAATGAAATAGATTCAGCAAAGTGAGGCCCGATATTCTAGACAGAGCGAGGATAGCAAAGAGAACTATGCAGTCTACAAAAAACCCTAAAACGAAAACCACGCAAAGGGGCAAAAGACCCACCGTGCCGAACTAACAGCACGGCGGTGCACCCCTCTGCTTCTCAGAGCTTCCAGCAAAAGACAATAGCAAGCTGGACAGAAAAAAACAGAAAACAAACTAGAAGCACTTATCTAGCAGAGCAGCAGGCCCAAGGAAAGATGCAGTAGCTCAGATCCAACACTGGAACATTGACAAGGAGCAAGGAAGACAGACTCAGGTGGAGCCAAATAGCAAGGCAGCCAACGAGCTCACCAAAACACCTGAGGGAGGAAGCCCAGAGACTGCAATACCACTTGTGACCACAGAAGTGAACTCAGCCACAGAATTCACAACAGTGGAGGCAACGTGATGGCATGGGCATGCATGGCTTTCAATGGCACTGGGTCACTTGTGTTTATTGATGACATAAGAGCAGACAAGAGTAGCCGGATGAATTCTGAAGTGTACCGGGATATACTTTCAGCCCAGATTCAGCCAAATGCTGCAAAGTTGATTGGACGGCGCTTCATAGTACAGATGGACAATGACCCCAAGCATACAGCCAAAGCTACTCAGGAGTTCATGAGTGCCAAAAAGTGGAACATTCTGCAATGGCCAAGTCAATCTCCAGATCTAAACCCAATTGAGCATGCATTTCACTTGCTCAAATCCAGACTTAAGACGGAAAGACCCACAAACAAGCAAGACCTGAAGGCTGCAGCTGTAAAGGCCTGGCAAAGCATTAAGAAGGAGGAAACCCAGCGTTTGGTGATGTCCATGGGTTCCAGACTTAAGGCAGTGATTGCCTCCAAAGGATTTGCAACAAAATATTGAAAATAAAAATATTTTGTTTGGGTTATGTTTATTTGTCCAATTACTTTTGACCTCCTAAAATGTGGAGTGTTTGTAAAGAAATGTGTACAATTCCTACATTTTCTATCAGATATTTTTGTTCAACCCTTCAAATTAAACGTTACAATCTGCACTTGAATTCTGTTGTAGAGGTTTCATTTCAAATCCAATATGGTGGCGTGCAGAGCCCAACTCGCGAAAATTGTGTCACTGTCCAAATATTTCTGGCCCTAACTGTAACTATCAAATCCCATTAACTCAATAAGTCCTTTGACATTGATGCAGAATACAAGATCTTTTTCTCTGTTGCGATGCAGGTTCCTTTCATTTTGCGCTGAACGAAGTAACCCTGTTGACAATTTTGGCAGATGAAGATCTCTTACTAGGCCATTGAACTCAGCTTGAGTGAATGGCTGGTGCATTCGGACATTAACTTCTGAGGCCACAAAATCTTTGTTATCGGTGTCTTTGGAAAATCTTGACTAACAGAATTCATCATCTTCGGAATGTTCTAAAGCACTATAGATGGGTACAGGAAATTTGTCGCAGTGAGCAACCAGTCTTAGTGCTGAAGGGAGATTTGTGTACTGGATGAAAGATTTTGTCTTTTGTGTCCATGCCTGATGCATCATCAGCATTGTTTTAAGGCTCTCCCCACACCATTAGACCTCCAAAGCTGACATTTTTTCTGACTCTTAGTCCTCTGTCTCAGGTTTTCAACACAAGTACTGCACACTTTGTGTGGTCTCTGGTTTAACATTGAAATATGCTTGGTCAGCTTTACGTACGAAGTCGAATACATTTGCTCTCTGTTTGGGTGTTGTAAAACAAGCACAAATATAACAGAATATCTCAAGATCATATCTGAACCATCTACTAACTGTTTGGCTAGTGCATGACATATCCAGCAAAAACATTTTAACAGAATTAAATTTGCTGTGACTTATAAGCCTCTTGAATGACTCAATGTTACAGTCAGTTTTGATGCTGTTTTTATAGCCATAAAATTCTGAAGTCAACAGTTTTTAACTGCTTATTAAAGATTCGTCCAATTAGATATAATGATTGCATAGTCAGCATTTCTTTTTGCATATTCAGTATAGCTAAATAAAATTATTATAATTATATGTAATATTTATATAATTATTAATTATACTTTATATTTTGTTACATTATTACTGTTAAAGTTCCCTAGGAAACAACATTTTGCAAAAAAATTGGATGTGATTGGAGAAAATGAATGTGATTTTTGGATTCAGCTCACCAAAAATGATTGAGATCACATGTTATCTTGCAGTCAGCAAAATTGATGTAGATCAGTGATGTATAATTAGGTAAGTAAAACTGCCATCACCTGTTCATAACTGCATGACAGATGCTATGTAAAAATCATCAGTAAATATGATTGAAATATCTTCTTGCCTGCCTTGCCCTGCAGAAAGCACCTGTAGTAAATTGCAAAGCAAATTCATTTTGCAGAAAATTTTGGTGAATGAGACAATACCCTCCTTCAGAGAGCATGAAGATATGTAATTCCTAGGGGGTCACCATGTGATTAAATCACGCAATTGAGGAAAAACAGTAACTATAGAAGGCAGTACTAGATGAAATTTATATTTTGGAGGGATTACATACAGAATGCAAAACAATAGAATTAACACTTTATTACAGTAAAGTAAAAAAATTATTGAACTCAGCAGGCAATTATGAAAAATAAAAGAAAAAGATTGTTCAGTCTACAAAGTTAAAAAATAGCTGCATGCATAATGAGTTAACAACGCAAAAGTATTACTATGGTTCATGTGATTTACTAATAAATACATATTTATGCTGCAGAACCGAATTTTCAAAAGTATTTCAATATAATCACTATAAGATTTTTAAACCTTGTCAACTATGTGTTCCACATTCAATGTTTCACTGTATAACATACAGTTTTATGTTCATTAAAAAGAGAATATTTAATTCCAAACTAAAAATTCTAAAACATGAGCAAATAAGCAAAATGCATTGAACAGAAAGGGATGTAAAAAGGTTTTCAGGCAACAACATGATGTGACAAATAACTGATGCCAGGTGGGATCTGTGCTTATCTTAGAATTCGATACTGTATTGTACAATGAGCAAGAGTACATCTGTAGGCTTTTGACAGTGCCAATATTATGCAGTAACATAGCAACAGAAGGTTTTGCTACCTTACACAGGATCATAGCAAATGTCATTCAAATACCATATTTATCACGCAGTGCTGAAAAATACAATTATGTTATACAGTACTTCTATTTCTTTGCTAGTTTAAAAGAAAGAAAGATAGAGTACAAGACAGATACCAACATTGAATTCTAATTGTTTTAACACAAGATATATTTTATATGACAAATATGCTTTTACAAGTGTTAAACTGACATTGTATGGTTGAAAAAATACATGTTTATCAAATTAAACCTGGTGAAAGGAAATTTTGACTGTAAAGACTATATATTATGGTATCTCACAATTTCCTTTTTCTAATATTGATTTAAAGTAAAACTGAAGCATGTCCCTCCTGGCCACAAGTGAAGATGAGCACAGTTAATGCACAATATTGTTGTGTCGCTGAATAACTTCTCATGGACAAGTTGTGAGTCGGGATAGTAAAGTAGTCCAAAGTCAAAAGCCAGGCGGGTACATCATAAACAGAGGAATGAGACAAAGGCATAGTCAGGAAACGATCCAAGGTCAAAATACCAGAAAGATCAGAACAAAGGGGTTGAACAGATTGATGGTCAGAACAATGTCCAAGGTTAGACTACTAAAGATCATCAAGCAAAACACTAGGCACAGAGAAAACCAACCAGACGTAGCTAAAGCTACATCTGGCAAAGGTTGGGGACTAATAGCCCAGCTAAGTAGCTGAGCAATCACCTAAGACAATGATCACCTGGAGAAAAACAGCACCTCCTAGTCTCAGAGTGGACCATTTAGCTGTCAATCAAAACACCAACAGCTCATCACGCCCCTGCACCAAACTGGACACTGCTCTGTCAATCAAAGTATTGACAGCTTTAGCACTCCCCTGTACCAGATTGGATGACTGAGCCATCAGTAATTGCATCCCAGACACACTGAGGGGTGGAATCGTGACAGTACCACTTTTCTATTGAGGCCACCGGACCCACAGACTTCACAGGAAATTTTAGATGGAAGGCCCTGACTAACCGCTCAGCCTTCACCTCTCGAGCTGGAACCATGAATGTTTCCTGTTGTCCGTATTCCCTCCAGTGGATGACTTATTGGAGGGAATTTCAGGTCCTGTGAGAATCTGCAACCCTCTAAACCTCATACTCCAAGCCACCATTGACAGAAACCAGAGGAAGCTGGAATTGTGGGGACAAGGAAAATGCCCACTCGCTGGAACTCATCCTTTGATGATCGAGGATGCAGTATAAAAAAAATACCTACAGCTCTCCCTAACACCCTAAACTGGTCTTTCTCTCCGGAAAACTTATCAGGGAGGGCCAGTACAGGTTTTGGAAAGACAAACTGTACATCAGATGGTACTAACATCACAATCACTGCCAGCAGTGGAGGGCTATAGAAAGTATTCATAAAATAAATTATCTGACCCTGCAAGTGATATTATCATGACTATAGACTCTGGCATTCCATAGCCAGCTGCAGAGTAATCTGTGTCAAATTAGTCACCTGGTCAATAAGCATGTGAACAGAATCCATACTGGATAAAAAAAAATGTATAGGCCTGATGTAATGTGATGCTGAGCCAATTCTCACAGACTAGCCATGAGTTGGGATAGTCAAGGAGTCTGGGGTCAAAAGTCAGGAGGGTACGTCATAAACAGGAAAAATACAAACACATAGTCAGGTAATGGTCCGAGGTCAAAATACGAGAAAGATAGCAGATCAGAACAAAGAGGTTAAATAGACTGATAGATTAGAATGAGGTCTAAGGTCAGGCAACAAAATTATATAAGCTAATGAAGTGCAAACTGCACACTTGGTTTGGCTGAGCAGTCCAGTGCTCCTTCACATCTATTTGTTTTCAATCGATTTCCTTCCTCCTCTGCCACCTATAAAGAGGAGGGCAGATAAAGATGTAAAACAAGAAGGGGCACTGAATTTCTTGACTCTATCAATGAAGTTTTGAGCAATTAATTAGTAGATTTGAAAAACAATAAATTTTGAAAATAGATTTTGAAAATAAAGGTATGATTTTTATTTGGGCTATGTCCTCTGCAAGGTGTTGCGACTGGTTTGAAAGATAATTTTGTGATGAAAGAGTCACTTAATCTCTTTTATTAAGTAGTTGACAAAATATACAGTGAGTCAAAGTTAGCTTGTATTTCCTAAACATTTTGCATATACTTCATAACTTGTGTTATTTTGAACACTGTTTGCACCCTTAATATTTGATTTTGTATTTTTTTATTTTGGTGACTGTGATAGGGTCACAGTGATCAAAGGAACCAATAGGAAAAATTCCCTATTGTTGCCAGCCGGTAGATTTCGGCAGATGCAGGCTGCATGCACCTGCTTTTTTCCAGGAAGATGACACGGAATGCTGGAGGTGGATAGGGAGAGTCCTGGAATTTCTGAGGTACCGATGGGGCTCAAGAGATCCCATTTCTCGCTTTTCTAATATGCTAGATCATGTCAGAGGAGTGAGAAATTGTAACAATTACTTTTTTTTTTAGGATCACTGTTCAGTGAATAACGGTAACAAGGGACTGTAAAAACTGGCCCTGATCATGTTCTCCATGGTTTTGGCTACCGCCTTTAGCTGAGAACCCGGAGGCTTTCCAATGGTGGAAACTGCGCATGCCCAAGGCAGAGTATCACCGTGCAGGCACCTGGACAACTGAATAACGCCAAGGAGGCGGCGCCCTTCTCGCCTAATGATGGCTGGGAGGCATTTGGATGAGGGAGGAAAAACCTGCCTACCTGGCGATTCCATAGGTATGAGGGACCAAATTCAAAAGTGATTATTTCTGCAGTACAACGAACAATAACTAAAAGAGCCACCTTGTCAGAATGCAGCATTAGTGCTGCACAAGATGGCTCTTTTAGTTACAAATACCTGGGGGATGACAGTTTCCCTTTAAGGGGTAATGATATGTACTTAATGATTTGTAATAGATTGTTAAGTAGTTGCCATTTCTCATAGCATTGCAAGCCTGTTTTCATTCCACAATTAAATTTTTCTGCATATGATGGGAGTTCCCACGGTCCATATTGGCAGCGCTTTGGATGCAGCACATGTCTGCTCCGTCCAAGGCGCTGCTGGCTTTTTACGCACGGTGATTCCACATGTGTTCATTGAACAATGCGGAATCACTGCATCCTTTACATTGGACTGTGATATTTATCTTGCGGAGACTGAGCGTCTCCGCAAGATAAATAGTCATGCTGCAGTCTGTAAAAACTCGCCACATGTGCATATACTAAGGGAAGCCATGGGTTTCCCTGCACACATAGTGGAGATGGAATTTCATAAAATTACATACACAATGTTGTAATTTCTGACCAGTGTGGATTGGACACTGTGGCTGTAAGCAGTGTCCAATCTGCAGCATTTACTGATCGTGGAAACATACCCTATTTGTGTAAATGTTTGCTACTTTCTTTGAAAATAATAAGACAATGGATGAAAAATGTCAGCTGACCTAGGCTTTAATGATTTTTTGTGAATAGTTTAATGATTTTTTGTGAATAGCAGAAACTAGCAGACTGATATCTGAGAAGTAGCAAGCATGTTTGGGAACAGACAAACAAACAGTAAAAAGATGCATAACTATGTGCTTAATTCTAAAACTCTGGGCAAAACCGTCAATGAAAAAGACCTGGGAGTATGGGTGGATGACAAACTCACATTTAGTGGCCAGTGTCAGGCAGCTGCTACAAAGGGAAATAAAATAATGGGATGCATTAAAAGAGGCATAGATGCTCATGAGGAGAGCATAATTTTACATCTATACAAGTCACTAGTTCGACCACACTTAGAATACTGTGTACAGCTCTGGTCTCTGGTGTATAAGAAAGACATAGCTGAACTGGAGCGGGTGTAGAGAAGAGCGACCAAGGTTACTAGAGGACTGGGGGGTCTGCAATACCAAGATAGGTTATTACACTTGGGGCTATTTCGCTTGGAAAAACGAAGGCTAAGGGGTGATCTTCTGTTAATGTATAAATATATGAGGGGACAGTACAAAGACCTTTCTGATGATCTTTTTAATCATAGACCTGAGACAGGGACAAGGGGGCATCCTCTACATCTGGAGGAAAGAAAGTTTAAGCATAAGAACAGACGTGGATTCTTTACTGTAAGAGCAGTGAGACTATGAAACTCTCTGTTAGGGCTAGCGGAACGCACCAAATAATAAGACAGATAGAGTATGGTGCGTTCGCAGCCCGGGGTCCACCGTGCAGAGATGGAACCTGCTGCCAAGTAATGACGGACTATATGGCGGTACTCATAAGTATACACACGTGGGTTAAACTTCACCCAGCGTGAAGGAAGCGATCCTGTTGCGTCACAGGACCGCGGTACCGCACATAGAGCGCGAGCAAGTAGTCAGCGAACTCAACCCCAACTAGGATTGAAGTCCGATTAGACCCTTGCTGGCACAACACCGCAACTGGGTGTGTAAGGAAACTAAATAATAATATTAAGGCACAAGAGTGCATGCAGTGCCGCACTGAAGAACGCCACTAACCACCCAGGCTTGGGTAAGGAAAGCACAGAGGAAGTGCACGGCGCCGTACTGGCGGTCACAGCAACTGGACACTGTAATGTGTGATTCGTGCTGTAGGATAAGTCGGGCGCTAGATAGCAACCATACACCTTCCGCGAACAGACATTCAATAGGGTAGGGGTATCCAAGGACGTCTTGCACTCACAACATACACACATTAACAATTGTACACTAGCGCATGGCCGTGCGGTTTACATAGCTGCAGCACAGGAAGTGGCCACAGAAACTTTGCCCTTCCAAGACCTGCCAAGAGGACCAATGGAATGTGCTGCAGAGCCTGAGCACATGACCCTCGATCTCCAACGGGAGATCTTGCCCTGGGCATGCTCAGTGTGTGCAGACAAGGACTTAGTCCCAGAGAAGTCCGCTCGCTGCTGACCAGCACTGGCTTTAATGGCAGAAGCTGAAGAAGCAGCAGTAACTCTCCGTACAGAGTGAGACTGAGCAAGACGCTGGGACCGACGTCCCTGCTGAGCAGACTCCACTGCGGCTGGATAAGAATGGGAGACCGCAGCGGAGATGGCTCGAGATTCCCCCTGTGCAGAAGCGGGAACTCGAGACCTAACATTACCCCCCCTCCTAGGGCCCCCCCCTCCTTGGGCCTCGCTACGCTCGAAGGCAGCAATGAGCTGTGGGGCCCGAATGTTTTCAGCAGGCTCCCATGACCTGTCCTCTGGGCCATAACCCTTCCAATCCACCAGATAGAACTTTTTGCCGCGTACCACCTTGCACCCCAAAATAGCGTTCACCTCGTAATCGTCCGTAGACGAACCCGATGTCCCGGCAGATGACTCGGAAAACCGGGACATGTATACGGGTTTCAAGAGGGACACATGAAAGGTGTCGGTGATACCCAAGCGTGGAGGAAGGCCAAACGGTAGACCACAGGATTAACCCGTTTGAGAACCTTGAAGGGACCCAAGTAGCGAGGAACAAACTTAGTGGACTCAACTCGCAGCCTGATGTTACGGGCGGAGAGCCACACCAAGTTGCCAGGAGCAAAGGTCCGAGCGGGGCGCCGATGAACATCGGCGGAGGACCTCATTCTCTCCTTGGAGGCCCGAATGGCATCCTGTGTGCGGTCCCAAATGTCCCGTGCCTCCACAGCCCAGTCTGCCACCCTGGAGTCAGCAGAAGACACAGGCATGGGCACAGGAACACGCGGATGCTGGCCGTAATTTAGGAGGAATGGAGTCTGACCGGTGGAGTCGGCTACGGCATTGTTAAGTGCAAACTCTGCCCACGGTAGCAAGGATGTCCAGTCATCCTGCCTGGCAGAAACAAAATGTCGTAAATATGTGACCAAGGTCTGGTTGGCCCTCTCTACCAACCCATTCGTCTCGGGATGATAAGCCGAAGAGAGATTCAACTCAATACTGAGTAGACGACAAAGCTCTCTCCAGAATCGAGACGCAAACTGGGGACCCCGGTCACTAACAATTTTGTCTGGCATACCGTGTAGGCGAAAGATATGCTTGACGAACAAGACAGCCAACGCCCGTGCAGAAGGTAGCCGTGGAAGAGGCACCAAGTGCACCATTTTGGAAAAATGGTCGGTGATCACCCAGATAATGGTGCAGTTACGAGACTTGGGTAAGCCCACCACAAAGTCCATCCAGACCATCTCCCAGGGCCTGTCCGCCACCGGCAGAGGATAAAGCAAACCAGCTGGCCGTTGCCGAGGAGTCTTGTTCTTGGCGCAAGAGACACACGCCCGAACATACTCTGCGACATCACGAGCCATATGCGGCCACCAGTATGTCCTCGCCAGTAACTCAGATGTCCTTTTGGTACCAAAATGTCCACCCACCCTGGACGAGTGTGCCCAAGAGAGAACCTCCGGTCGCAAACTGGATGGAACAAAAGTCTTGCCCGGGGGCACAGACTCTAGCGAAACCGGGGCCACAGTTCTCAAGCTCTCGGTGGGGACAATAAGCCGAGGCTCCTCCTCCTCCTCCGCAGATGACACAACGGAGCGAGAGAGAGCGTCGGCCCGAATGTTCTTCTCCTCAGAAAGAAAATGGAGGGTGAAATGAAACCGGGAGAAGAATAAGGACCATCTGGCCTGGCGAGAATTCAACCGCTGGGCTGTCTGCAGGTACACCAAATTTTTATGGTCTGTGAAGACTTGGAAGGGAAAACGTGCTCCCTCCAAGAGATGTTTCCACTCCGAGAAAGCCAACTTCATGGCTAGCAACTCCCTGTCCCTGATGGAATAATTCCTCTCTGCTGGTGAGAAGGTCTTGGAGAAAAAGAAGCAAGGATACTTCCGACCTTGAGCATCCTTTTGGAAGAGGACTGCTCCAGCACCAACAGAAGAGGCATCCACCTCCATGATAAATGGCTTATCAACATCGGGGCGATGTAGGATGGGAGCGCTAGCGAAGTGTGACTTTATAGAGTTAAATGCTTTGGAGACCTCCTCAGACCACAATTTGGGATTCGCCCCCTTCTTGGTGAGGGCAACCAAGGGAGCTACCAAAGTTGAGAAGTGCAGAATGAACTGGCGATAATAATTAATGAACCCCATAAAGCGCTGCACCGCTTTAAGAGAATGGGGTTCCTGCCAGTCCATCACAGCCTGTAGTTTGGCAGGATCCATAGCCAATCCCTGGGCAGAGATGATGTAGCCCAGGAAAGGTAAGGACTAGGGTTGAGCGACCTTCACTTTTATAGGATCGGGTCGGGTTTCACGAAACCCGACTTTTGGAAAAGTCGGGTCGAGTGAAATCGGCCGATCCTATAAAAAAGTCGGGGTCGGGGTCGGCCGAAACTCAAAACCCAATGCAGTGCATTGGGTTTCCATGGTTCCCAGGGTCTGAAGGAGCGGAAACTCTCCTTCAGGCCCTGGGATCCGTATTTAAGTGTAAAATATAGAATTAAAATAAAAAATATCCTTATACTTACCCTCTGACGCGCCCTGGTACTAACCGGGAACCTTCCTTCCTTAGAATCAGCCTTCCAGGACCTTCGGTGACGTCGCGGGTGACGTCGCGGCTTGTGATTGGCCGCGCGGCCGCCCATGTGACCGCTCGCGCGGCCAATCACAAGCCGCGACATCACCCGCGACGTCACCGAAGGTCCTGGAAGGGCTGATTCTTAGGAAGGAAGGCTGTCGGAAGGAAGCAGGGTCCTTCCGAGGGTGAGTATATACCTAATAGGAATCACAAGCCGCGACGTCACCGCGACGTCACGGCAAGGTCCTAGAAGCGCGGATTCGAAGGAGGAAGGCTGCCGGTTAGTACCAGGGCGCGTCAGAGGGTAAGTATTGCAATATTTTTTATTTTAATTCTATATTTTACACTTTAATCTGAATTCCGATACCAATTACCGATATCTTAAACATATCGGGAATCGGGATCGGAATTCCGATTCCAGATTCAAAAGATCGCCGACTTCATGGCCGACCCCCCACTGGGGTCGGGTCGGGTTTCATGAAACCCGACCTTGCCAAAAGTCGGCGACTTTTGAACAATTTCGACCCGTTTCGCTCAACCCTAGTAAGGACTCCTGCTCAAACATACACTTCTCCAACTTGGCATAGAGGGAGTTTGCCCGTAGGAGGTCGAAGACTTTGCAAACATCTCTCCGGTGGGAGTCAATATCTGGAGAGTAGATGAGAATATCATCCAGATAGACTACGACCGAGGTGGAAAGCATATCCCGGAAGATATCGTTCACAAAGTCTTGGAAAACGGCTGGGGCATTAGAGAACCCAAAGGGCATCACCAGATATTCATAGTGCCCATCCCTGGTGTTAAAAGCCATCTTCCATTCGTCCCACTCACGGATGCGAATCAGGTTGTAAGCACCCCGCAGATCTAGTTTAGTAAATACCCTTGCTCCCCGAAGCCTATCGAAGAGCTCAGATATCAAGGGCAAAGGATACTTATTTTTAACGGTGATGGCATTAAGACCCCTGTAGTCTATGCATGGACGCAATTCCCCATTCTTCTTCTGCACGAAGAAGAACCCTGCCCCAGCAGGTGACACTGACTTCCTAATGAATCCTCTTGCCAGATTATCCTGGATGTACTGTGACATTGCCTCCGTCTCCGGGAGAGATAGCGGATAGACTCGACCCCGGGGAGGCTCAGCACCAGGCAAGAGATCAATAGGACAGTCATAGGGGCGATGGGGTGGGAAGTATCTCCGCCGCCTTTTTGGAGAACACGTCTGCATAAGACCAATACTGCTTGGGGAGAGAGGAAAGATCTGTGGGTACCTCAGTAGTAGCAACCTGAACGCACTCCCTCTGACACCTACCCCCACAAGATTCACCCCATCCCAGGATTCTGCCTGAGGACCACTCGATATGAGGAGAGTAGTACTGTAGCCAAGGTATTCCCAACAGGACCTCATCAATTCCCTCAGGAATGACGAGCAGAGATATAATCTCCTGATGAGATGGCGACATGGACAGAGTAAAAGGGATGGTCTGGTGTGTTATCTATGAGGGCAGTGTCGACCCATTCACCACTCGTACCGTTACTGGTTGAGCTAGCATAACCAGGGGTACTGCGTGACGTTGGGCGAAGGCAGAAGACATAAAATTGCCCTCCGCCCCAGAATCCACGCAGAGCTCTACCGAGTGGGAGAATGAGCCTATAGTAATTGTCCCCTTAAAGGACAATTTAGAGGCAAACGTCGCCGTGTCTAGTGTACCTCCACCTCCTACCACTAGACGCTGACATTTCCTCGACCGCTGAGAACATCTGGTGGCTAGATGTCCTGACTGCTGGCAAACATGACAGACCTTGAGTGCACAAGCGGTCCGAGACTTAGATCCCGCTTGTGACACTTCCCTGGCCTCATGTGACTCAGGAACCAGGACCGGAGATTCCAGAGGTTTGGCGAAGGTAGGAGCCAACCGAAACCTCTGCCTACACTGGGCTCGCTCTAACCTCCGCTCGTTAAAACGGAGGTCAATTCGAGTGGAGACAGTTATTAACTCCTCCAGTGTGGCAGGAACCTCCCTAGTGGCCAGAGCGTCCTTAACGTGGTCAGCCAGGCCCCTTCAAAATATGGGGATAAGAGCTTTATCCGACCAATCCAGCTCAGAAGCTAAAGTGCGGAATTGGACGGCAAAATGACTGACCAAGGACTCACCCTGAGTTAATGCCAGCAGTTGGAGCGCAGTATCATGGGTGACTTGAGGTCCTAAAAAGACCTGTTTCAGAGTGCTCAGAAACAGCGGAGCACTCTGCACCACATGATCGCCACGCTCCCACAGTGGCGTAGCCCATTCCAACACCCTGTCCGACAAGAGAGACACTATAAATCCCACCTTAGCCCGCTCTGTGGGAAAACGTGCAGCCAGGAGCTCGAGGTGAATAGAGCACTGACTCACAAATCCCCTACAAAATTTGCTATCACCAGAAAATTTTTCTGGCAGCGGGAGGCGAGAAAATGTCGGAGCAGGGGTGGCAATGGACAGGGTTGCTGCAGCCACGCTAGCAGCCTGTACAGCAACTGCGGTAACATCCACAGCTGAGGTTGCGCTCTCAAGAGCCGCCAACCTACCCTCCAGCTGCTGGATATACCGCAAGGATTGCTGTTTGTCCGTCATTACTAGCCAGACCCTGGCGCTAGTGTAATGTTAGGGCTAGCGGAACGCACCAAATAATAAGACAGATAGAGTATGGTGCGTTCGCAGCCCGGGGTCCACCGTGCAGAGATGGAACCTGCTGCCAAGTAATGACGGACTATATGGCGGTACTCATAAGTATACACACGTGGGTTAAACTTCACCCAGCGTGAAGGAAGCGATCCTGTTGCGTCACAGGACCGTGGTACCGCACATAGAGCGCGAGCAAGTAGTCAGCGAACTCAACCCCAACTAGGATTGAAGTCCGATTAGACCCTTGCTGGCACAACACCGCAACTGGGTGTGTAAGGAAACTAAATAATAATATTAAGGCACAAGAGTGCATGCGGTGCCGCACTGACGAACGCCACTAACCACCCAGGCTTGGGTAAGGAAAGCACAGAGGAAGTGCACGGCGCCGTACTGGCGGTCACAGCAACTGGACGCTGAAATGTGTGATTCGTGCTGTAGGATAAGTCGGGCGCTAGATAGCAACCATACACCTTCCGCGAACAGACATTCAATAGGGTAGGGGTATCCAAGGACGACTTGCACTCACAACATACACACATTAACAATTGTACACTAGCGCATGGCCGTGCGGTTTATATAGCTGCAGCACAGGAAGTGGCCACAGAAACTTTGCCCTACCAAGACCTGCCAAGAGGACCAATGGAATGTGCTGCAGAGCCTGAGCACATGACCCTCGATCTCCAACGGGAGATCTTGCCCTGGGCATGCTCAGTGTGTGCAGACAAGGACTTAGTCCCAGAGAAGTCCGCTCGCTGCTGACCAGCACTGGCTTTAATGGCAGAAGCTGAAGAAGCAGCAGAAACTCTCAGTACAGAGTGAGACTGAGCAAGACGCTGGGACCGACGTCCCTGCTGAGCAGACTCCACTGCGGCTGGATAAGAATGGGAGACCGCAGCGGAGATGGCTCGAGATTCCCCCTCTGCCTTATGATGTTGTAATGAGTGATTCATTACTTAAATTTAAGAGGAGACTGGATGCCTTTCTTGAAAAGTATAATGTTACAGGGTATATATACTAGATTCCTTGTTAGGATGTTGATACAGGGAACTAGTCTGATTGCCATATGTGGATTCGGGAAGGAATTTTGTTTCCCCAGTGTGGTGCTTACTCTTTGCCACATGGTTTTTTTTTTGCCTTCCTCTGGATCAACATGTTAGGGCATGTTAGGTTAGGCTATGGGTTGAACTAAATGGACTTAAAGTCTTCAATCAACCTTAATAACTATGTCACTATGTTACTATGTTGTACAGGCACCTCCATGCCAGTGGAGGTGCCTTAAATAATAAGTGTCTCCCACCATTAGCTGGGAACAATTTAGGATGACGCGCTCGGCCCCTTTGAAAAGGAGAGCGCATGCACGCCCTAAGCACAATGCTCAGAGATCTGCATGCCATGTGTGCAACCCAGGCAGCACCAAACGAGGAAGGAGGAGGAAGAATGGGACGGGGGCTGTGGTGGTGAGTGAGTCGAAATCCATCACAGGGGAAAGGGGCCGAATGCAGTGATGCTGTCGTTGCAGGAGGGTTGATCCTACTGACAAATTCCTTTAATATGGCCTGTGGAAGATCATAGCAAAATTTGGCTGCCCGAGCAAGTTCATCTCAGTCATCCGGCAGTTCCATGATGGCATGATGGTGAAGGTTCTGAACGATGGAGACGTATCTGAGGCTTTGCCAGTAACAAATGGCGTAAAACAAGGCTGTGTGCTGGCTCCAACCCTGTTCAGTATGCTGTTCTCTGCAATGTTAAGTGATGCCTTTAACAACTGTGAAGATGGAATCCAGGTTAGGTACAGGACTGATGGCAAGCTATTCAACCCAAAACGCCTGAAGGCGGTTACGAAAGTGCATGAGACTGTTATCCGTGAATTACTATTTGCTGATGACTGTGCACTTAACGCTAGCACGGAACAGCAGATGCAGCATGAAATGGACAGTTTTTCGCAAGCCTGTGACAGTTTTGGTCTCGAGATCAACATTAGAAAAACCGAAGTTATGTATCAACCGGCTCCAGGAAAACTGTACAAGGAGCCACGTATCACGGTGAAGGAGCAAAACCTCAAAGCAGTCGATAACTTCACCTACTTAGGCAGCACACTTTCCCGTGAAGTAACCATAGATGCTGAGGTTAACAACAGAATCGCCAAAGCCAGTGCCGCCTTCGGGAGACTGCGTAAGAACGTCTGGGAACAAAGGGGACTCAGCCTTACCACCAAGCTGAAGGTCTACTGCGCGGTGGTCCTCACCACACTTCTCTATGCTAGCGAGACCTGGACAGTGTACAGCCGGCATGCTAAACAGCTTAATCATTTCCATATGAGTTGCCTCCGCAGACTCCTCCACATCAGGTGGCAAGACAATGTCACAGACACGGCAATTCTGGAACAAACTGGGCTCTGCAGCGTTTACACTCTCCTGCTGAAAGTCCAAGCCAGGTGGGCTGGACACGTGGTCCGAATGCCGGACAGCCAACTACCGAAACAACTGCTGTACGGAGAACTGTGCCAAGGAAAGCGAGCAGTTGGGGGGCAGAAGAAGCACTATAAAGACTGCCTTAAGGTGTCTCTCAAAAACCTGGAAGTCAACACCAATGAATGGGAAGAGCTTGCCCTGGATCGTCCAGGTTGGCGGGGCAGGATCACCTCAGGAGCACGTGCAGCTGAAGATAGGAAAATCTGTGACGCAAAAAGAAAGCGTGCTGTACGCAAGGCACAAGCAGAATCTGGTGTACTGACCACATCTGATTTCGTATGTCAAAAATGTGGGCGAACCTTCAGGGCCCGGATTGGACTCATCAGCCTCCTCCGGACCCATAACTATTAATTCTCTTCTAACCCTGAAGTCATGGTCATCTTCGAAAACGAAGGACGAATATCACATCAAATAATTTATGTCAAAAATGACAAAAGTATTATATGAGTGTTGTTAAACCATTATTGAGCAACCAGAAAATGTATATTTGCTAGTTATCAGATACATAGATTTAAGTTACAAATTAATGACTAGCCTGATGAAGGGACATCTTTGCTTGTAATACAATACTTATGTCTGCTCTGACACAAAACCATTTAACATCATATGGATTTTTCTGCCTAACATGATATCATACTGCAGTCTCCATTTCACTCAAAGGATTAGGAATTTGAGATTTTAGTCTTAAAGAAGGACTAGAAGAATCCTCCTAAATGATTAATTTGATACCTATTATAACCAATATATCATATGTTAAGTACTACAGAGCATTGAGTCTAAGTTATTGCGAGAAATGAGCAAATCTTTTGAAATTCGAGTTTATCAGCTTTGCCAAATGTTTCCAAAATATTTGATTTGCTCCAAATCTCATTATTGCAAATAATTTTATTGCCCAGAAAAGTCATTTGTAACACTCTGAGTTCTGCTATTACTTTGTGAAAGTCTTTTGTAGCTCTTTAAGACAAACTTAGCCTTAGTAATGTCTAAATGACGTGACCATATATGGCTAGAAGAAAAAGATGGAAACTGATGGTATCTAACAGCACACTGCCCTGAAAGATTATTAGACTTTTTAAATGGGTTGTTCACGTTTGAGAATAGAGTCTGCAGTCAGTTTATGTGATTACATAATACTTAATCATGTCAGCGAATTGTGCGAATGTTGTAATGATTCTCGAGTATTGCATTGTATTTGTATAATACAGTCAAGTGGCAATTATACACAATCTTCTTCTCTCAATTCACTTCTCTTGAGAGAAGCTAGATGAGAAAAGTCTGCAGATGACCACATGTATGTAACCACCCCCTGGTGTGCTGGTCCCAGCTGCCAAATTATCCCAAACCAGCTCCCACAATCCATCTCTCCTGACCCTGCATTTTGGCCTATACATTTAGAAACATCCTAAGTGGTGCAAGCAGGGGTTTCATGCTGTCAGGTAACCCAAACTTTGCTCTCCCTTCTATCCATGTACTTTATTTCTATCCTCCTATGTTCCTTTGACATCCACATTCACCTAACAATCCCCTCTCCGTCACAACTCATACACATCAGCCCCTCTATACTTCCCTTTCCCATGTACAGCTCCCATGCACTTCTCACCTTCCTGAAAAATCTCAGCCCATCTTGCCCAAACACTTCGCACAAAATTTTTTTTTACAATTCCAAAAACTACTTGCTCTTTATCTTCCTACTCCTACTGATTTCAGGGGACATCTCCCCCAATCCTGGTCCACCATCCCCAACCTCAACCCATACCCTACCTCACAACAAAACCTTACTAACCTTATTAATATTAGCTGCACTCCTTCAGCTCCTTCTTTTAATTGTGCCCTTTGGAATCCACGATCTGTATGTAACAAGCTTCCTTTTCTACACAATTACTTTCTGAACAATTCTATTAATCTGTTGGCCCTCATGGAAACCTGGATTCAGGATTCTGACATTTTCTCCCCTGCTGCCATTTCCCATGGTAGCTTACAATTCTCCCATTCCCTGAGACCTACAAACAAACATGGTGTTGGAGTCAGCATACGCCTGTTCTCTCAATGCACTTTCCAGGTCATTCCCCCAGTTCCATCACTCTCATTCCCTTCGTTTGAGGTCCACACCATCAGGCTCTTACGTCCCCTCTCCCTCAGAGTAGTGGTCATTTATTGACCCACAGACTCACCCACCCACTTCCTGGACCATTTTTCTGCCTATTTGCCACATTTTATGTCCTCAGAACTACCAACCCTTATCCTGAGAGATTTCAACATCCCCATTAACAGATCTTCCACATCTGCTTTCCAGCTTCTATCATTAACCACTTCTCTAGGCCTCTCACAGCTCTCAACCTCTGAAACACACAGACGGTAACACCCTTGACCTGGTCTTTGTCCGACTCTGTTCAATCTACTACCTAGGCAACTCACCGCTTCTCCTCTCTGACAACAACATTCTCTCATTCATGCTCACAATTCCTCGCACACCCCAGCACACTCCTACCTACCACACATTCAGAAATCTACATGCCATTAGCCCCAAATCACCTCTTTTTCCTGTCCTGATCTGGCTGTACATCACTACAATGACACTCTTAGAAGCACCCCTGACCAAGTAAAATAGCCCTGGCTCACATCGCAAACCCAATTTCTCCAGCGATGCTCCAGGCGTGCGCAATGCTTATGGAGGAAAACTCGCACGTCAGAAGACTTCATCCACTTCAAATTTATGTTAAGAACCTATAATTTTGCCGTTTACCTTGCCACCTCGCTACTTTACCAGCCTGATCTCCCCACTATCCAACAACCCCAATAAACTTTTTTACACCTTTCACTCGCTCCTCAGGCCAAAAGCACAAGCCCCTATCAAAGACATTTGTGCTGATGACCTGGCCTCCCACTTTATAGAGCACAAATAGATAATGTCCGTCAGGAAATCCGTTCCCAGCCACCAAGTGCAGTGACTCCCATCCCTCCCTGAATTTCCCCTGGCTCACTCACCGCATTCGGTCCCATCACAGAAGAAGAAGTCTCCAAGAACTACAATCTTTAATCTCTCCCTCTCCTCTGGTATTTTCCCCTTCTCCTTCAAACACTCTATCAATACGCCATTATTAAAGAAACCCGCACTCGACGCATCCTGCACAAACATCTACAGACCAGTCTCCAATATCCCCTTCATCTCTAAACTCTTGGAGCGCCTTATCTACTCCTGCTTTACCTGTTACCTCTCCACTCATTCACAGTCCAGCTTCCGCCCCCTACATTAGATAGAAGATGCACTCATCAAAGTGACCAACGACCTTTTGACAGCAAAATGTAACAGTCACCACTCTCTGCTCATTCTGTTCGATCTTTCTGCAGCTTTCGACCCTGGTGACCACTATCTCCTACTCTCTAGGCTCCAGTCACTAGTAGTGTTGAGCATTCCGATACCGCAAGTATCGGGTATCGGCCGATACTTGCGGTATCGGAATTCCGATACCGAGATCCGATACTTTTGTGGTATCGGGTATCGGTATCGGATCCATAGTGAAGTGTAAAATAAAGAATTAAAATAAAAAATATTGATATATTCACCTCTCCGGCGGCCCCTGGACATCACCGCAGGTAACCGGCAGGCTTCTTTGTTTAAAATGAGCGCGTTTAGGACCTGAGGAATGACGTCGCGGCTTCTGATTGGTCGCGTGCCGCCCATGTGACCGCCACGCGACCAATCAGAAGCCGCGACGTCATTCTCAGGCACTAAACTCCTCATTCTAGGAATTTAGGACCTGAGGAATGACGTCGCAGCTTCTGATTGGTCGCGTGGCGGTCACATGGGCGGCACGCGACCAATCAGAAACCGCGACGTCATTCCTCAGGTCCTAAACGCGCGCATTTTAAACAAAGAAGCCTGCCAGTTACCCGCAGTGATGTCCAGGGGCCGCTGGAGAGGTGAATATATCAATATTTTTTATTTTAATTCTTTATTTTACACATTAATATGGATCCCAGGGCCTGAAGGAGAGTTTCCTCTCCTTCAGACCCTGGGAACCATCAGGATACCTTCCGATACTTGGTGTCCCATTGACTTGTATTGGTATCGGATATCGGTATCGGCGCTATCCGATACTTTTCGGGTATCGGCCGATACTATCCGATACCGATACTTTCAAGTATCGGACGGTATCGCTCATCACTAGTCACTAGGCATTAAGGACACTGCTCTCTCTTGGCTCTCTTCCTATCTTTCTGACGGCTCTTTCAGTGTTCTGTTCACTGGCTCCACGTCATCTCCTCTTCCTCTCACTGTTGGGGTACTTCAGGGCTCAGTCCTTGGCTCTTTTCTCTTCTCCCTCTACACGGCCCCAATTGGACAGAACATCAACAGATTTGGCTTTCAGTACCATCTTTATGCTGATGACACACAACTATACACGTCACCCCTGACCTTACCACGCTTTACTACAAAACATCAGTGACTGTCTGTCCGCAGTCTCCAACATCATGTCCGCTCTCTATCTGAAACTCAACCTTTCCAAAACCAAAATTCTTCTGCTCCCGCCATCTACTAAACCTCCGTGGGAGGCACCATATTAACACCCCGGCAGCAGGTGCGCTGTCTGGGTGTTATGTTTGACACCAATCACTCGTTCACCTCCCATATACAATCTCTTGCTTGCTCTTGCCATTTACACCTAAAGAACATCTCTAGAATCTGCCCTTTTCTCACCATGGAAACAACAAAATCCCTCACTATTGCCCTGATCCACTCCCGCCTAGACTACTGTAATGCTCTATTAATTAGCCTCCCACTTGCTCGACTTTCCCCTCTCCAGTCTATCCTTAATGCAGCAGCCAGGGTCATCCACCTGGCTAATCGTTACTCGGACACATCCGCTCTTTGCCAGTGGTTACACTGGCTGCCCATTCATTATAAGATCCAATTCAAAGTACTTGTTCTTACCCACAAAGCTATCCACATTGCGGCACCCCTTTACATCTCCTCCTTCATTTCTGTCTATTGGCCTACCCGATTGCTGTGCTATGCATATGACTTTTGACTAACCCCTGCAATAATCTGGACCTCCCAATCCTGACTCCAAGACTTTTCCGGCATTGTGCCAACTCTCTGAAAAGCTCTACCCCAAGAAATTAGGACCAGCCACAGCTTGCACAGTTTTAGGCGCTCCCTCAAAACATATTTGCTCAGAGCAGCCTAACATATTCCGTAATCAAAGTAATTTTATGTGTAAATGTGCGTGTGTAGTCCATTCACTATCTTCACCTTTCCCCCATCCCCTGAAGATGGCTGGACCATCATTGTAAATACCCATCTGTACTTTGCATCTCCCCCACCTCATTGTAGATTGTGAGCTCTCATGAGCAGGGTTGTTTTATTTTGCTTTAAACTTTATATAATTGTTAACGCTGTTACTTATGACTGGTGTTTGAAACTGTTTAACGGTAAGGTGGTGCGGAATATGTTGGCACTATGTAAATAAAGATTATTATTATTATTATTTGCATGAATTCGGTCATGTGAATACTTAAATCGGCAATAGTGGGGAATCATTACAATGTGCATGACGAATGCTGTCATGGTTACATAAAAAGACTGCACATTTGACAAACTTGGACAAGTTCAATAAATTGCATAAATGGTTTCAAAATTTAGACAAAAATTAGCAGTTTGGGGGGCATCAAAAGCTTTGTTTTTTGCTAAATTAAAAAAAAAAGCTTTTTCACAAGCAATCCAAAAGTGATTTATTTTTGTATGTGCTACTTTTAAAGTGATGAAGTAATTGATTCTCAATTAGGAATGAAAAATAATCCTTTTTTTTCTTTTCCTGCACATTATGATGTCAGTCATTTGAAATTGGTCCACAAGCAATCTAACTTTACTTTATTTTATCTTTGGGAGTAATCATGAAAGTATTAAAATTAACAAATAACACGCATTACTGAAAAATTGCATCTAATATAGAATTTTAATTGTAATTTTTTGCTCATTTTTTACCCATAAAAGGTTAAACCAGCTCCAAATTATTAATTTTACAATGTGTAATAGGAGAAAATGGACCCCCCCAATTTGCTACACATTTTTTTCTTTACTTCGAATAGATCTAACACTGATATGTCTCTTTTATTTATTTTTTTATTAAATAAATTCTATTGTTTTTAGTATATGTATGATTGCTGGATCTGCTCCTATCTACTACGGCTACATTAATAAATAGTAAATGACATTACATAGAGGATAACAGTAAGAAAGTCCTTTTTTAAGACCAAAGGAAATCCCTGGGGAAAAGCAAGTTCTAATTTAGAAGAATTATTAAAGGGAATCTGTCATCTAATTTTGGTCCTATAAACTGCGGCCACCGCTATCAGGGGCTTATCTACAGCATTCTGTAATGCTGTAGATAAGCCCCCGATGTAACCTGAAATGTAAGAAAAACAAGTTATATTATGCTCACCCAGGGGCGGTCCAGTGCGATCCGGTCCAATGGGCGCCCCAAGTCCAGGTCCGGCGCCTCCTGTTGTGAGTTCTGTTTTTGGGCTCCCTCTGGTGGTTACTGATGGTACTGGATGATTTGTGTTCTGCTGTCTCTGGTGTCCACCTGTTCTATTGGGATTTGGGAGTTTCCTATTTGACCGGGCTTTCTTGTCATTTCCCCGCCGGCTATCAAGGTTATCAGAGTGTTTTGTTACCTCAGCTTCTGGCTTCAGTAATCTTCAGGACAAGCTAAGTTTTGATTTTCTTGTTCCACGTTTTGCTTTATTTTTGTCTTGTCCAGCTTGCATATAATTGTCTCTTTGCTGCTGGTTGCTTTAGTGGGCTGTAATTGCTCCTCATGTTCCATGAGTTGGAACATGAGTTCAAGTAATTACAGGATGGTTTTTTGAAGGGTTTTTTGCTGACCGCGCAGTTTACTTTTGTATCCTCTGCTATCTAGTTTTAGCGGGCCTCATTTTGCTGAATCTGTTTTCATACTGTGTATGTGCCTTCCTCTCATTTCACCGTCATTATATGTGGGGGGCTGCTATTTCTGTGGGGTATTTCTCTGGAGGCAAGAGAGGTCTGTGTTTCTTCTAATAGGGGAAGTTAGATCTTCGGCTGGTGCGAGACGTCTAGGATCAACGTAGGCACGTTCCCCGGCTATTGTTATTTGTGTATTCAGGTTTAGGGTCGCGGTCAGCTCAGGTTCCATCACCCTAGAGCTTGTTGGTGCTTGTCCTTTTGTGATTCCCTGCCATTGGAATCATGACAGTATAGCCGGCCAAAATGTTTGGGCTGAAGTAGGAGGAAAAGTAGTCTGAGGAAGTTTTTTTTTTTTTTTTCTCTCCTCTGAGGTTGCTGCCTAGCCTTAATTGCAGCCAGGCTGATTTTTTTTTTTTTTCCTCCTCTTAATCCTTGAATGGCTCTGACCTTAGCTGTTTATCATGGACGTCCAGAGTTTAGCTTCCAGCTTGAATAATCTTGCTGCTAAGGTTCAAAATACACAAGATTTTGTTGTACATGCTCCTATGTCTGAACCTAGAATTCCTATTCCAGAGTTTTTTTCTGGAGATAGATCTAGTTTTCTGAATTTTAGGAACAATTGCAAGCTGTTCCTTTCTTTGAAATCTCGCTCTTCTGGAGACCATGCTCAGCAGGTTAAGATTATTATATCTTTCCTGCGGGGTGACCCTCAAAATTGGGCATTTGCATTGGCACCAGGGGATCCTGTGTTGCTTAATGTGGATGCGTTTTTTCTGGCATTGGGTTTGCTCTATGAGGAACCTAACCAGGAGATTCAGGCTGAAAAAGCTTTATTAGCTCTCTCTCAGGGGCAAGATGAAGCAGAAATATATTGTCAAAAATTTCGGAAATGGTCAGTGCTTACTAGAGTTGAGCGACCTTGACCTTTTTAGAGTCGAGCCGGGTTTCGCGAAACCCGACTATCTCAAAAGTCGGGTCGAGTGAAATCGGCCGATTATGGCGAAAAGTCGGGATCGACCGAAACACGAAACCCAATGCAAGTCAATGGGGCAGCATAGTCGGCAGTGAGTGGAGGCCAGGAAAACATCTACACTGCCCATTTTAATGGCAAAAACATCCATTCTTCTTAATCAAGCTTGTCAAGCGTAATTTACCTTATAATAATTGGAAGGCATTTGAAATTGGGGGTCATTTGGCTAAAGTTGTGTGGGGTAGGGCTGGTTCAAGTAATTAGTGGGCCCAGGAAATCTGGACCACGTCACGGCAGTGGAGCAGGGAGAGGTAAGTATTTCAACTTTGCAAGTGCTGTGATCCTGAGCAAGCAGGGGGGGCCCACTTGTTGGCATTGGCACTGGCACAGGGCCCCTCAAAGTACAGCGGTGTGTTTGCACGGCGGGGGCGCCTCCCACCGGCAGCAACACTTTTGCGTACTATGAGAGGCCCTGTGCCAGTGACGTCGCCAACTAGTATTCCTCCCCCCACCTGATGAAGGAACCTGCACTTTCATCTGCACCTTCCTCTTTGTCCCCGTGTAAGGTGGTATGGTATGCGGGAAGAGCAACCTGACTTTCAGCAGGGTCACAATGTTGTTGTGTAGCATGCACGGGGAATGTTGCGTTATGGGTCAATGTACCAGCAGACTCATCTATCACTGGCTGGGCAATGGGCACGATGAAGTGGAAACACAGATATAGGCCCAAAGAATAAAGTGGGCTAAATGCAGTTCAAAATTGGTAACACAGGAATAACCAGGGGGCATTGCAGTGGAGGACAACTGGAATGAGAGGCTGACACAGAGAGTAGGGCCAAATCAGTAAGTAGTCGAAATGCAGTTCAAAATTGGCAACCGTAGTAAACAGGCGGCACAGCTTTGTTCAGTGGAGGAGAACAGCAAGGAGTGGCAGACACCGATAGTAGGCCCCAACCCAACTAGTAGGCCAAATGCAGTCTAACATTAACAACTACTTAACGAGAGCCTGAAAATGGAATTTCAGGACAGGAAACCAGGAGAACAGCAAGGAGTGGCAGACACCGATAGTAGGCCCCAAACCAACTAGTACGCCAAATGCAGTTGTTCCATTTAACCACAATTTAATGAGAGCCTGAAGATAGAAGCTCAGGAAAGGCAACCTGGGGAACACCTTGGAGTGTAACACACCATCTCTCTCCACCCCATACCCATTTTGTAGGCCTAATGCAGTGTACTTTTCTACAACTACTAAACGAGAGTCGGAAGACCGAAGCAATGGCAAGGAAACCTGGGGAACACCTTGGAGTGTAACACACCATCTCTCTCCACCCCATACCCAATTTGTAGGCCTAATGCAGTGTAGTTTCCAAGAACTACTAAACGAGAGCCGGAAGATCGAAGCTCAGGAAAGGCAACCTGGGGAACACCTTGGAGTGTAACACACCCTCTCTCTACACCCCATACCCAATTTGAAGGCCTAATGCAGTGTAGTTTCCAAGAACTACTAAACGAGAGCCGGAAGATCGAAGCTCAGGAAAGGCAACCTGGGGAACACCTTGGAGTGGAACACACCATCTCTCTACACCCCATACCCAATTTGAAGGCCTAATGCAGCGTAGTTTCCAACAACTACTAAACGAGAGCCGGAAGATCGAAGCTCAGGAAAGGCAACCTGGGGAACACCTTGGAGTGTAACACAACGTCTCTCTACACCACGGAAGGGCTGATTCTTAGGAAGGAAGGCTGTTGGAAATAAGCATTGCGCGTCCGAGGGTGATTATATTCTTATTAGGTATATACTCACCCTCGGACGCGCCCTGCTTCTTTATTTGGAATGAATGTTTATTTGCAATGTGGTGTTGACTTTCTCTATTATTTTGGTAATTAATGATTTTATTATTTTCATTGTTTTGCATCTTCTCGGCAATAATATAAAGAAGACGCGACAGGACAACACTCGGTGGATGCCATATCTGTGTTTTCAATTTAAAAAACCTTTCAGTTAACTACTTGCAGGAGAAAGTAATTGTAGCTGGTGGCCATTTTTAGTACTGTACCAGATTTTAGTTGTGTGTTTGTTTTTAATGTTAAAATGTCTGCATTTGATATCTCACCAGTATTTTCTTTTTTATAAGCAAAATACTTTTTTTTTTATTTTATGATGTTGGTTCAAGGGGTACACGGGCAGCAGTAGACAGGTCAGTGGAGGCCTAGTGGAAGGAGGGACCGCAGACAGGCTTCGAAGCCCTAACATAATAAATTGGGCTGCCTGTAGGCAATTTAAAATTGGTTCCAGGGGAACACGGGCAGCAGTAGACAGGTCAGTGGAGGCCTAGAGGAAGGAGGGACCGCAGATGCGCCAATGTTTCCCCCATACCAAATTTGTAGGCCTAATGCAGTGTAGTTTCCAAGAACTACTAAACGAGAGCCGGAAGATCGAAGCTCAGGAAAGGCAACCTGGGGAACACCTTGGAGTGTAACACACCCTCTCTCTACACCCCATACCCAATTTGAAGGCCTAATGCAGCGTAGTTTCCAACAACTACTAAACGAGAGCTGGAAGATCGAAGCTCAGGAAAGGCAACCTGGGGAACACCTTGGAGTGTAACAAACCCTCTCTCTACACCCCATACCCAATTTGTAGGCCTAATGCAGCGTAGTTTCCGACAACTACTAAACGAGAGCATGAAGATCAAAGCTCAGGAAAGGCAACCTGGGGAACACCTTGGAGTGTAACACACCCTCTCTCTACACCCCATACCCAATTTGAAGGCCTAATGCAGTGTAGTTTCCAAGAACTACTAAACGAGAGCCGGAAGATCGAAGCTCAGGAAAGGCAACCTGGGGAACACCTTGGAGTGTAACACACCCTCTCTCTACACCCCATACCCAATTTGAAGGCCTAATGCAGCGTAGTTTCCAACAACTACTAAACGAGAGCCGGAAGATCGAAGCTCAGGAAAGGCAACCTGGGGAACACCTTGGAGTGTAACACACCCTCTCTCTACACCCCATACCCAATTTGAAGGCCTAATGCAGTGTAGTTTCCAAGAACTACTAAACGAGAGCCGGAAGATCGAAGCTCAGGAAAGACAACCTGGGGAACACCTTGAAGTGTAACACAACGTCTCTCTACACCACGGAAGGGCTGATTCTTAGGAAGGAAGGCTGTTGGAAATAAGCATTGCGCGTCCGAGGGTGATTATATTCTTATTAGGTATATACTCACCCTCGGACGCGCCCTGCTTCTTTATTTGGAATGAATGTTTATTTGCAATGTGGTGTTGACTTTCTCTATTATTTTGGTAATTAATGATTTTATTATTTTCATTGTTTTGCATCTTCTCGGCAATAATATAAAGAAGACGCGACAGGACAACACTCGGTGGATGCCATATCTGTGTTTTCAATTTAAAAAACCTTTCAGTTAAATACTTGCAGGATAAAGTAATTGTAGCTGGTGGCCATTTTTAGTACTGTACCAGATTTTAGTTGTGTGTTTGTTTTTAATGTTAAAATGTCTGCATTTGATATCTCACCAGTATTTTCTTTTTTATAAGCAAAATACTTTTTTTTTTATTTTATGATGTTGGTTCAAGGGGTACACGGGCAGCAGTAGACAGGTCAGTGGAGGCCTAGTGGAAGGAGGGACCGCAGACAGGCTTCGAAGCCCTAACATAATAAATTGGGCTGCCTGTAGGCAGTTTAAAATTGGTTCCAGGGGAACACGGGCAGCAGTAGACAGGTCAGTGGAGGCCTAGTGGAAGGAGGGACCGCAGACAGGCTTCAAAGCCCTAACATAATAAATTGGGCTGCCTGTAGGCAATTGAAAATTGGTTCCAGGGGAACACGGGCAGCAGTAGACAGGTAAGTGGAGGCCTAGTGGAAGGAGGGACCGCAGACAGGCTTCGAAGGCCTAACATAATAAAATGGGCTGGCTGTAGGCAATTTAAAATTGGTTCCAGGGGAACACGGGCAGCAGTAGACAGGTCAGTGGAGGCCTAGTGGAAGGAGGGACCGCAGACAGGCTTCGAAGCCCTAACATAATAAATTGGGCTGCCTGTAGGCAGTTTAAAATTGGTTCCAGGGGAACACGGGCAGCAGTAGACAGGTCAGTGGAGGCCTTGTGGAAGGAGGGACCGCAGACAGGCTTCGAAGCCCTAACATAATAAATTGGGCTGCCTGTAGGCAATTTAAAATTGGTTCCAGGGGAACACGGGCAGCAGTAGACAGGTAAGTGGAGGCCTAGTGGAAGGAGGGACCGCAGACAGGCTTCGAAGGCCTAACATAATAAAATGGGCTGGCTGTAGGCAATTTAAAATTGGTTCCAGGGGAACACGGGCAGCAGTAGACAGGTCAGTGGAGGCCTAGTGGAAGGAGGGACCGCAGACAGGCTTCGAAGGCCTAACATAATAAAATGGGCTGGCTGTAGGCAATTTAAAATTGGTTCCAGGGGAACACGGGCAGCAGTAGACAGGTAAGTGGAGGCCTAGTGGAAGGAGGGACCACAGACAGGCTTCGAAGGCCTAACATAATAAATTGGGCTGCCTGTAGGCAATTTAAAATTGGTTCCAGGGGAACACGGGCAGCAGTAGACAGGTAAGTGGAGGCCTAGTGGAAGGAGGGACCGCAGACAGGCTTCGAAGGCCTAACGTAATAAAATGGGCTGGCTGTAGGCAATTTACAATTGGTTCCATGGGAACACGGGCAGCAGTAGACAGGTCAGTGGAGGCCTAGTGGAAGGAGTGACGGCAGACAGGCATCAAAGGCCTAACATCATAACATTGGGCTGTTGGCAATTTAAAATTGGTTCCAGGGGTACACGGGCAACAGTGGTCTGGTCAGTGGAAGTCTAGTGGAAGGAGTGACGGCAGACAGGCATCAAAGGCCTAACATAATAACATTTGGCTGTTGGCAATTTAAAATTGGTTCCAGGGGTACACGGGCAACAGTGGTCTGGTCAGTGGAAGTCTAGTGGAAGGAGTGACGGCAGACAGGCTAAGAAGGCCTAACATAACAAAATTGGGCTGGCTGTAGGCAAGTTTAAATTGGTTCCAGGGGAACACGGCCAGCAGTGGCCTGGTCAGTGTAGTAGTTGTAGAAAGAACGGACCGCAGACAGGCTTCGAAGGCCTAACATAACAAAAATGTCAAAACAATGGTATTGTCAGTGCCAGGCATTGAAGGATGTCAGCGCATAGACTAAGAATTGGTGAAGCTGTGAGAGATAATTTTGCTAGTGGTAGAGCACTGTTTGAGCTGGGGGGAACTGTCTTGTGGCCGGCGGTACAGGCCCAGGGCCCCTCATATTACAATGGTGTGTCTGACGTTGGGTGCGCACCACCACCGCCAGAGACACTTTATTGTACTATGAGGGACCCAGTGGCAGTGCCGTCGACCAAAAGCGGGCACACCCACCTCTTCAGACAAACAGCACTCTCACGGGTGCTGGCGCAAAGTGGCGATACCACGGCCCCGTGTGGGGAGTTTGGCCATTTTGTTAGGAGTAAACATGTCGTATGCTGGACAATCAGGTGCAGAAAATTACGAGATTGGAAAAGTCATTCAGAAGAGTCCACAGGCAAGACCTTTTCATAGGAAAGTTAGGTGTCAGCCGGGCAAGGTGGGGCAAAAGATTTCGAAATCCAGTTGTGGTTCATTTTAATGAAGGTTAGATCATCTACATTTTGGGTAGCCAGACGAGTCCTTTTTTCAGTTAGTATTGAACCTGCAGCACTGAATACTCTTTCTGATAGGACACTAGCTGCCGGGCAAGCAAGCTCCTGCAATGCATATTCTGCCAATTCTGGCCAGGTGTCTAATTTGGATGCCCAGTAATCAAATGGGAATGACGGTTGAGGGAGAACGTCGATAAGGGATGAAAAATAGTTTGTAACCATACTGGACAAATGTTGTCTCCTGTCACTTTGAATTGATGCTGCAGTACCTGTCCTGTCTGCGGTCATAGCAAAATCACTCCACAACCTGGTCAGAAAACCCCTCTGGCCAACGCCACTTCTGATTTCTGCCCCTCTAACACCTCTGGTCTGCTGGTCCCTGGAGCTCGTGTGAGAACGATCATGGGCGCTGTGTGCAGGGAATGCCAGAAGCAAACGGTCAACAAGAGTTGATTGTTTTGTTGCTAATATTAGTTCCAAGTTCTCATGTGGCATAATATTTTGCAACTTGCCTTTATAGCGAGGATCAAGGAGGCAGGCCAACCAGTAATCGTCATCGTTCATCATTTTTGTAATGCGTGTGTCCCTTTTGAGGATATGCAAGGCATAATCCGCCATGTGGGCCAAAGTTCCAGTTGTCAAATCTGCGGTTGTGCTTGGTTGAGGGGCAGTTGCAGGCAAATCTACGTCACTTGTGTCCCTCAAAAAACCAGAACCCGCCCTTGCCACGCCACCAATTTCCAATGACCCCGGGAAAGCTTCCTCATTAAAAATATACTCATCCCCATCATCCTCCTCATCCTCCACCTCCTCTTCGCCCGCTACCTCGTCCTGTACACTGCCCTGACCAGACAATGGCTGACTGTCATCAAGGCTTTCCTCTTCCTCTGGTGCAGACGCCTGATCCTTTATGTGCGTCAAACTTTGCATCAGCAGACACATTAGGGGGATGCTCATGCTTATTATGGCGTTGTCTGCACTAACCAGCCGTGTGCATTCCTCAAAACACTGAAGGACTTGACACATGTCTTGAATCTTCGACCACTGCACACCTGACAACTCCATGTCTGCCATCCTACTGCCTGCCCGTGTATGTGTATCCTCCCACAAAAACATAACAGCCCGCCTCTGTTCGCACAGTCTCTGAAGCATGTGCAGTGTTGAGTTCCACCTTGTAACAACGTCTATGATTAGGCGATGCTGGGGAAGGTTCAAAGAACGCTGATAGGTCTGCATACGGCTGGAGTGTACAGGCGAACGGCGGATATGTGCGCAAAGTCCACGCACTTTGAGGAGCAGGTCGGATAACCCCGGATAACTTTTCAGGAAGCACTGCACCACCAGGTTTAAGGTGTGAGCCAGGCAAGGAATGTGTTTCAGTTGGGAAAGGGAGATGGCAGCCATGAAATTCCTTCCGTTATCACTCACTACCTTGCCTGCCTCAAGATCTACAGTGCCCAGCCACGACTGCGTTTCTTGCTGCAAGAACTCGGACAGAACTTCCGCGGTGTGTCTGTTGTCGCCCAAACACTTCATAGCCAATACAGCCTGCTGACGTTTGCCAGTAGCTGCCCCATAATGGGAGACCTGGTGTGCAACAGTGGCAGCTGCGGATGGAGTGGTTGTGCGACTGCGGTCTGTGGACGAGCTCTCGCTTCTGCAGGAGGACGAGGAGGAGGAGGAGGGGGTGCGAACGGCTACAGCCAACTGTTTCCTAGACCGTGGGCTAGGCAGAACTGTCCCAAACTTGCTGTCCCCTGTGGACCCTGAATCCACCACATTTACCCAGTGTGCCGTGATGGACACGTAACGTCCCTGGCCATGCCTACTGGTCCATGCATCTGTTGTCAGGTGCACCTTTGTGCTCACAGATTGCCTGAGTGCATGGACGATGCGCTCTTTAACATGCTGGTGGAGGGCTGGGATGGCTTTTCTGGAAAAAAAGTGTCGACTGGGTAGCTCGTAGCGTGGTACAGCGTAGTCCATCAGGTCTTTGAAAGCTTAGCTTTCAACTAACCGGTAGGGCATCATCTCTAACGAGATTAGTCTAGCTATGTGGGCGTTCAAACTCTGTGTACGCGGATGCGAGGCTAAGTACTTCCTTTTCCTAACCATAGTCTCATGTAGGGTGAGCTGGACTGGAGAGCTGGAGATCGTGGGACTAGCGGGGGTGCCGGTGGACATGGCAGACTGAGAGACGGTGGGAGATGGTATTGTTGCCGCCGGTGCCCTAGATGCAGTGTTTCCTACTACGAAACTGGAGATTCCCTGACCCTGACTGCTTTGGCCTGGCAAAGAAACCTGCACAGATACTGCAGGTGGTGCAGAAAATGGTGGCCCTACACTGCCGGAAGGGATGTTGCGTTGATGAGTAGCTTCATTGGCCGAGGGTGCTACAACCTTAAGGGACGTTTGGTAGTTAGTCCAAGCTTGCAAATGCATGGTGGTTAAATGTCTATGCATGCAACTTGTATTGAGACTTTTCAGATTCTGCCCTCTGCTTAAGGTAGTTGAACATTTTTGACAGATTACTTTGTGCTTATCAATTGGATGTTGTTTAAAAAAATGCCAGACTGCACTCTTTCTAGCATTGGATACCTTTTCAGGCATTGCAGACTGAGCTTTAACCGGATGGCCACGCTGTCCTCCAACAGGTTTTGACTTTGCCACGCGTTTTGGCCAAGATACGGGCCCGGCAGATGGAACCTGTTGCGATGTTGATGCCTGCTGCGGCCCCTCCTCCTCCGCTTCAGAACTGCTGCCGCCTGCACCCTGTTCCCCCAATGGCTGCCAATCGGGGTCAAGAACTGGGTCATCTATTACCTCTTCTTGTAGCTCGTGTGCAACTTCGTCTGTGTCACCGTGTCGGTCGGTGGTATAGCGTTCGTGATGGGGCAACATAGTCTCATCAGGGTCTGATTCTTGATCAGCACCCTGCGAGGGCAATGTTGTGGTCTGAGTCAAAGGACTAGTAGTCTGGCTGTGGCTGTGCATCAGTGCACTCCATGTCAGATTCAACTTGTAATGGGCATGGACTGTTAACTGCTTCACTTTCTAAGCCAGGGACGGTATGTGTAAAGAGCTCCATGGAGTAACCCGTTGTGTCGCCTGCTGCATTCTTCTCTGTTGTTGTTTTTGCTGAAGAGGACAAGGAAGCGACTTGTCCCTGACCGTGAACATCCACTAACGACGCGCTGCTTTTACTTTTACCAGTTTCACGAGAGGAGGCAAAAGAGCTAGAGGCTGAGTCAGCAAGATAAGCCAAAACTTGCTCTTGATGCTCCGGCTTTAAAAGCGGTTTTCCTACTCCCACAAAAGGGAGGGTTCGAGGCCTTGTGTAGCCAGACGACGAACCTGGCTCCACAGCTCCAGACTTAGGTGCAATATTTTTTTTCCCACGACCACCTGATGCTCCACCACTACCACTACCCTCATTACCAGCTGACAATGAACGCCCCCGGCCACGACCTCTTCCACCAGACTTCCTCATTGTTTTAAAAACGTTACCAAACGAACGGTATTTGTTGCTGTCACACAACTTACACGGTGAGCTATAACTTCAGTATGATTTAGCTACCCCTTTACAGGTGGGTGAGACCACAACGAAAATCAGCCACAATGTTACACACTCTGTTGTTGTTGGCAACAAATGAGATGACACACACGCAGGACTGTCACTGAAGCGCAAATGTAAATATTTATCTCCCACTGATTTGTGTTTGTTTTTTTTAAAAGGGAGACTTCAGAAAAAAAAAAATTTAAAAAAATATATTTTTAACAGAAGAATTTATAAAACAAATAAAATGAAATGATTGTTTCAGGGAGAATTTAGAAAAAAAAAAAAAAAAGGCTTTGTAGGGCCCACTGAGTGAGAGAGGACGCACACAGGAGTCAGGAGTGGCACACAAGCCCAGAGGCCAATATTAATCTCCCACTGATTGATTTAGTGATTTTTTTTGGTAGATTTTGGAACCCAAATCAAGCAAAAAATTTAATAGGCTTTCTATGGCCCACAATTGGGGAGAGAGAGAGAGAGATGGCACACCCAGGAGTCAAGACTGGCACACAAGCAGAAGGGGCAATATGAATCTCCCACAGATTTTTTTTTTTTTTTTCAGGGAGATTTGAGAGAAAAAAAAATACAAAAAAAATTATTTTTTTCAGGAATAATTTAGAAACCAAAGAAAATAAAATGATTTTTTCAGGGAGAATTTAGAAAACAAATAAAACAAAAAATAGGCTTTCTAGGGCCCACTGAGTGACAGATGACGCTCACAGGAGTCAGGAGTGGCACACAAGCCCAGAGGCCAATATTAATCTCCCACTGATTGATTTAGTGATTTTTTTTGGTAGATTTTGGAACCCAAGTCAAGCAAAAAAATTAATAGGCTTTCTATGGCCCACTATTTGTGAGAGAGATGGCACGCTCAGGACTGGCACACAAGCCCAGAGGCCAATATTAATCTCCCATTTTTTTTTTTTCCAGGGAAAATTTATAAACCCAATAAAAAAAATAATAATAAATAGGCTTTCTATGGCCCACTATCTGAGAGAGAGAGATGGCACGCTTAGGACTGGCACACAAGCCCAAAGGCCAATATTAATCTCCCACTGATTGATTGATTGATTTTTTCAGGTAGAATTATGAACCCAAATCAACCAAAAAAATAAATAGGCTTTCTATGGCCCACTATTTGTGAGAGAGATGGCACGCTCAGGACTGGCACACAAGCCCAGAGGCCAATATTAATCTCCCACTTTTTTTTTTTTTCCAGGGAAAATTTATAAACCCAATAAAATAATAAAAAAATAGGCTTTCTATGGCCCACTATCTGAGAGAGAGAGAGAGATGGCACGCGTAGGACTGGCACACAAGCCCAAAGGCCAATATTAATCTCCCACTGATTGATTTATTGATTTTTTCAGGTAGAATTTAGAACCCAAATCAAGCAAAAAAATTAATGGGCTTTCTATGGCCCACTGAGTGAGAGATGGCACACACAGGAGTAAGGAGTGGCACACAAGCCCTGAGGCCAATATTTTTCTCCCACTGATTGATGTTGTGATTTTTTCTGGTAGATTTTGGAACCCAAATCAAGCAAAAAAATAAATAGGCTTTCTATGGCCCACTGAGTGAGAGATGACACAGACAGAGATGGCACTCTAGCAGAAATGTCAATCTTAATCTCCCACAAAAAAAAAAAAAAAAAAAAAGGAACTGTCCTTCAATTACTATCTCCCTGCAGTAATCTCAGCCAGGTATGGCAGGCAGCAATAAGGAGTGGACTGATGCACAAATTAAATAAAAAGTGTGGACAAACAAACAAGATAGCTGTGCAGAAAGGAAGGAACAAGAGGATTTGTGCTTTGAAAAAAGCAGTTGGTTTGCACAGCGGCGTACACACAGCAATGCAGCTATCAGGGAGCCTTCTAGGGCAGCCCAATGAGCTACAGCGCTGAGGAAAAAAAAAAAAAAGGAGCTTCCACTGTCCCTGCACACCGAAGGTGGTGTTGGGCAGTGGAAATCGCTACAGCACAAGCGGTTTTGTGGTTAATGGACCCTGCCTAACGCTATCCCTGCTTCTGACGAAGCGGCAGCAACCTCTCCCTAAGCTCAGATCAGCAGCAGTAACATGGCGGTCGGCGGGAACTCCCCTTTATAGCCCCTGTGACGCCGCAGACAGCAAGCCAATCACTGCAATGCCCTTCTCTAAGATGGTGGGGACCAGGACCTATGTCATCACGCTGCCCACACTCTGCGTTTACCTTCATTGGCTGAGAAATGGCGCTTTTCGCGTCATTGAAACGCGACTTTGGCGCGAAAGTCGCGTACCGCATGGCCGACCACGCACAGGGGTCGGATCGGGTTTCATGAAACTCGACTTCGCCAAAAGTCGGCAACTTTTGAAAATGTTCGACCCGTTTCGCTCAACCCTAGTGCTTACTCAGTGGAATGAGTGCGCCCTGGCTGCAAAGTTCAGAGATGGCCTTTCTGAGGCCATTAAAGATGTTATGGTGGGGTTCCCTGCGCCTACGGGTCTGAATGAGTCTATGACTATGGCTATTCAGATTGATCGGCGTTTACGGGAGCGCAAACCTGTGCACCATTTGGCGGTGTCTTCTGAACAGGCACTTGAGACAATGCAATGTGATAGAGTTCAGTCTAGAAGTGAACGGCAAAACTATAGGCGGAAAAATGGGTTGTGCTTTTATTGTGGTGATTCAGCTCATGTTATATCAGCATGCTCTAAACGCACAAAAAAGGTTGATAAGTCTGTTGCCATTAGTACGTTACAGTCTAAGTTCATTCTGTCTGTGACTCTGATTTGCTCATTATCATCCATTTCCGTCGATGCCTATGTAGATTCAGGCGCTGCCCTGAGTCTTATGGATTGGTCATTTGCCAAGCGATGTGGGTTTAGTCTTGAGCCTCTGGAAGTCCCTATTCCTTTGAAGGGATTTGACTAAGAAGGGTGCTGATGTTGCTGATTGGTCTCCTGCGGCTGTGGAGGCCTTTCGGGAACTTAATCGCCGGTTTTCTTCTGCTCCTGTGTTGCGTCAGCCTGATGTTTCACTTCCTTTCCAAGTTGAGGTTGATGCTTCCGAGATTGGAGCGGGGGCGGTTTTGTCACAGAGAAGCTCCGATTGCTCGGTGATGAAGCCATGTGCGTTCTTTTCTAGAAAATTTTCGCCCGCTGAGCGGAATTATGATGTGGGTAATCGGGAACTTTTGGCCATGAAGTGGGCATTTGAGGAGTGGCGTCATTGGCTGGAGGGTGCTAGACATCGTGTGGTGGTCTTGATTGATCACAAAAATCTGATTTACCTCGAGTCTGCCAGGCGTCTGAATCCTAGACAGGCTCGTTGGTCACTGTTTTTCTCTCGTTTCAATTTTGTGGTTTCATACCTGCCAGGTTCAAAGAATGTGAAGGCGGATGCTCTTTCTAGGAGTTTTGTGCCTGACTCCCCTGGAAATTCTGAGCCCACTGGTATCCTTAGGGATGGGGTGATTTTGTCGGCCGTCTTCCCAGACTTGCGACGTGCTTTGCAGGAGTTTCAGGCGGGTAAACCTGATCGTTGTCCGCCTGAGAGACTGTTTGTTCCGGATAGTTGGACCAGTAGAGTCATCTCCGAGGTCCATTCTTCTGCGTTGGCAGGTCATCCTGGAATATTTGGTACTAGAGACTTGGTGGCCAGGTCTTTTTGGTGGCCTTCCTTGTCGAGGGATGTGCGTTCTTTTGTGCAGTCTTGTGAGGTTTGTGCTCGGGCTAAGCCTTGCTGTTCTCGAGCCAGTGGATTGTTGTCACCTTTGCCTATCCCGAAGAGGCCTTGGACGCACATTTCCATGGACTTTATTTCGGATCTCCCTGTCTCTCAAAAAATGTCTGTCATCTGGGTTGTGTGTGACCGCTTTTCTAAAATGGTTCATCTTGTACCCTTGCCTAAGTTGCCTTCCTCCTCTAAGTTGGTCCCTCTGTTTTTCCAGAACGTGGTTCGTTTGCATGGGATTCCGGAGAACATCGTTTCTGACAGGGGATCCCAGTTTGTGTCTAGATTTTGGCGGACGTTCTGTGCATTGATTTGTCCTTTTCGTCTGCATTCCATCCTCAGACGAATGGCCAGACGGAGCGAACTAATCAGACCTTGGAAACTTATTTGAGGTGTTTTGTTTCTGCTGATCAGGATGACTGGGTTACCTTTTTGCCGCTGGCCGAGTTTGCCCTTAATAATCGGGCTAGTTCTGCTACCTTGGTTTCTCCTTTCTTTTGTAATTCGGGATTTCATCCTTGTTTTTCCTCTGGTCAGGTGGAGCCTTCTGATTATCCTGGAGTGGACATGGTGGTGGATGGGTTGCATCGGATTTGGAGTCATGTGGTGGACAATTTGAAGTTGTCCCAGGAGAAGGCTCAGCAGTTTGCTAATCGCCGTCGCCGCATGGGTCCTCGACTTCGTGTTGGGGACTTGGTGTGGTTGTCTTCTCGTTTTGTTCCTATGAAGGTCTCTTCTCCTAAGTTCAAGCCTCGGTTCATCGGTCCTTATAGGATCTTGGAAATTCTTAACCCTGTGTCGTTTCGTTTGGATCTCCCGGCATCGTTTGCTATTCATAATGTGTTCCATCGGTCGTTGTTGCGGAGGTATGAGGTACCTGTTGTTCCTTCGCTTGAGCCTCCTGCTCCGGTGCTGGTGGAGGGAGAATTGGAGTATGTTGTGGAGAAGATCTTGGATTCTCGTGTTTCCAGACGGAAACTCCAATATTTGGTCAAGTGGAAGGGTTATGGTCAGGAGGATAATTCTTGGGTGGTTGCCTCTGATGTTCATGCTGATGATTTGGTCCGCGCTTTTCATAGGGCTCATCCTGGTCGCCCTGGTGGTTCTCGTGAGGGTTCGGTGACCCCTCCTCAAGGGGGGGTACTGTTGTGAGTTCTGTTTTTGGGCTCCCTCTGGTGGTTACTGATGGTACTGGGTGATTTGTGTTCTGCTGTCTCTGGTGTCCACCTGTTCTATTGGGATTTGGGAGTTTCCTATTTGACCGGGCTTTCTTGTCATTTCCCCGCCGGCTATCAAGGTTATCAGAGTGTTTTGTTACCTCAGCTTCTGGCTTCAGTAATCTTCAGGACAAGCTAAGTTTTGATTTTCTTGTTCCACGTTTTGCTTTATTTTTGTCTTGTCCAGCTTGCATATAATTGTCTCTTTGCTGCTGGTTGCTTTAGTGGGCTGTAATTGCTCCTCATGTTCCATGAGTTGGAACATGAGTTCAAGTAATTACAGGATGGTTTTTTGAAGGGTTTTTTGCTGACCGCGCAGTTTACTTTTGTATCCTCTGCTATCTAGTTTTAGCGGGCCTCATTTTGCTGAATCTGTTTTCATACTGTGTATGTGCCTTCCTCTCATTTCACCGTCATTATATGTGGGGGGCTGCTATTTCTGTGGGGTATTTCTCTGGAGGCAAGAGAGGTCTGTGTTTCTTCTAATAGGGGAAGTTAGATCTTCGGCTGGTGCGAGACGTCTAGGATCAACGTAGGCACGTTCCCCGGCTATTGTTATTTGTGTGTTCAGGTTTAGGGTCGCGGTCAGCTCAGGTTCCATCACCCTAGAGCTCGTTGGTGCTTGTCCTTTTGTGATTCCCTGCCATTGGAATCATGACAGCCTCCCATCTTCATACAATGTTGTCCTCTTCTTTGCTACCTGTCGTGGCTCCTGTGCAGGCATACTTTATCTGCCCTGTTGAGGGCAGATCAAAGTACTGCAGTGCGCAGGCGCCAGGAAATGTCAGAGAGGCCCGGCGCCTGCGCACTGCAGTACTTTACACTGCCCTCAACAGGGCAGACAAAGTACGCCTATGCAGGAGCCGCAACAGAAGCAAGGAGGATGACCACATCTTATGAAGATGGGAGGCGCCGGACCCGGACCGCGACGCCTATCGGACCCAAACAGAATCGGGACCGGCCCTGGGTGAGTACAATCTAACTTGTTTTTCTTATTTTTCAGGTTACATCGGGGGCATATCTACAGCATTACAAAATGCTGTAGATAAGCCCCTGATAGCGGTGGCCGCAGTTTATAGGGCCAAAATTAGGTGACAGATTCCCTTTAAGAAATTGGAAAAACTCAAGGAACACAAAACCACTTCTGAAATAACATGAAAACTGTCTGGGGAATCCGGCTATTTCTGAACATGATATATTTGCAATGTGGAATGCAGGTGTAAATGCATTAGACATCACATAGAAGTCTTCAAATATGCTAAATAGTAATAAGCGTTTACTAACAATGTTCGATAATTCATTACAGCATCAACCATCCTGACTATAATCTTCAGGCAAGAACAGCATATAAAGTAACTAGTTACTCATCACTAATTGTCACTGCACATGCTTCTCACTAACCACGTCTCCTTCATCGTTCATGGATTATGTTCTTCGGTTGCCATAGCAACTCACCATAACTGGTACATACAAACAGTGTGCATTTCTATTGATCACTATATCTGAACCAGCTGTGAATTTACATATCCCTAAAAAATTGAACATTTGGTACAGGAGATTCAATGTCACTGTATTCTTAGAAGCATTACATTTACGGAGTGGTAGTTATTTCAGTCTCCTTGATTGAAGAGCTACTGGTGCAAGATGAATTCCTGAGACATCCAGGCAGAATTTCGAGCTAATCTAGCTCCTGTCGGATAGGTGATAGACAATGAAGAAAATTAAATACAGAATTCGGAGAGAGGGATTGCTGTCGGAGACAGGTAACATAATTGCACATCTTTACACCGATACAATGTAATTTTGAGGATTTTATCCTATGGCAGACATTTCAGAATAATAGCATTTACTTTGTCATTATATATATATATATATATATATATATATATATATGTGTCAATTTATGTATATTCATATATCTATGTCTAGATAGATAGATAGATAGATAGATAGATAGATAGATAGATAGATAGATAGATAGGTAGATATGACATGGATAGGCTATCTAGTAAAAATTGGATTTCTAATTTTCAGAAGAGCTACAGGAATAACCCAAGGCAACTGCCACTGAATCCAAAATCCAGATGTTGATCAATCTGTTTTGCTGCTGCAGGGGAACCTTTGATCAAATGACACATAACATTAATGAATTATGTCTTTTGCTGCCTCATTTCCAGTGTGGCTTTAATGCAGCAGTATTGTAATTTTGAAAAGTAAAGAAAACGTATAGTAATTGTATTTCCTGTATGTATGACAGCATTCAATTTCAGGTGGAATCTTATGAGCTTTTTCTTATTTTGCAGGGTGTATATAAGTAGGATATTACTTACCTCGTCCCTTCACACAGCTGCTGGATCTGGATCTCCTCTTCTGGTCATGGAGTCACCCACTGATAATGTCAAATTGGTGATCTAATTAAGTAGTATATGAACCTGCCATGATGTGCTTTCAAATTAAAATTGTATTCTTTGACTTGTACCTGTGCTTTTCACTCTGTTCTTACTTCCTTCATTTCTATCTGATCTTGATGTTGCCCCTGGATTAAACTCTTGTCTGCCTTTTTTGATTGCTCATCTAGTATTTCTTATTCTACTCTTGATTCTGCATCTTAGCTATTTCATCATTATGCTCCTATATCATCCATTGTACTGGCTTATTGAGATTTTTCTCTTATTTCTGATGCTGCTATAGCCCTATAAGTGATATTACCATCAATCAGTGGCTATTCTGGGGACTATGATCTGTAAATCCTACTAGAATAGTATGTACTATACTTTCTTGTATGTGTAAGGAGTAAGGAAAGGGAGTATTTTTTAGCCTCAGTATCTCAACCTATTCACAGCCAAATCTATTGTGGTTTAGCGGCTTTACATCTAAGGGTACGTTCACATTCGCGATTTGGATGCAGCGGCGTCACCGCAAAACAACGCACGCGTCATGCGTCCCTATCTTTAACATTGGGGATGCATGGGTGTGTGTTGTCATGCGTTTCGGTGCGTTTCACAACGCATGCGTCGTTTCGGCACACCTGGAAGGGCGCGACAAACGCAACATGTTGCATTTTTTCGGCGTCACAAATTTTTAAAAAATGCATGCGTTGCACTTGCGTCGCATTTGCGTCGTCGATGCGTCACAAAACCCATTGAATTGTATTGGCAACGCAGTAGACGCAAGTACTTGCGTTGTTGTGCATTGTACGACGCATGCGTTCTTTTAATTAATAAATAGGATAAGTGTCTAGACGGTGTCTAGACACTGAAAAGACCCTATAAATATAAAGAAAAGGGGCTGGCATTGTCTTTTAATGCCATCAGGACACAAGGACACATCAGACACCTGAGACACCAGTGAGGATCTGCTTTCAAAACCTGTAAGTATAATAATTTTTTATTGCATTTTTTTTCTGTGTTTTATTTCTTGATTTTTTTAATGCAATTTGTGCAATGTTTGGTCTGTGCTTTTGTACTAGGCTAGAGCTTTATCTAAAGAACGTGTTAAACTCCTTGATCCCAGGGTGAGAGCTCTAACGGATAAGAGGATTCCGTTCGTTACGGCGTACAATGGTCTTAGTAACCAAATTTCAGGTGTTATAAGAAGACACTGGCTACTATTGAGTCGTGGTCATACCAACATTCAGAAGTTCCAATTGCCTCTGTTGCTCTCCTATAGGAGAAATAGAATTCTAAAGGATGAGTTGGTGGTGTCAGATATTGGCAGCTCGAAAAGGGAGTTACAGACCACGTTTGGTCGTCCGAGCCTGGGTAATTTTCCATGTCTGAATTGTGCGTGTTGTAATAACATGGTGAAGGGGGCTTCTTTTTATCACCCCCATATGGGTAGGAAGTGTGAGATACGGAAACGCTATACCTGTAGAAGTAGTTTTGCGGTCTATATTCTGAGCTGTCCATGTGGCCTCTACTATGTAGGGGAGACCACAATGGAGGTCAGGGCTAGGATCAGCAAACATAAAAGCACTATAAGAACTTGACGTGTTGAACTCCCGGTACCTAGGCACTTCCATGACATGTGACACTCGGTCAATCAGCTTAGATATAGAATTATAGATGATGTTCCTGTGCTCAGACGTGGTGGGGATCGGGTTTCTCTCTTGAAAAAGAAAGAGTTAAAATGGATATTTGAACTCGATACGTTATCTCCGAGGGGCATGAATATTGAGTACCAGCAGAGTATTTTTCTCTAGCATCCTTTGGGTTAATTGTGGTTCCTCATTGGTGTATTGTTTTTAACCACTGTTTTTATTATTGTATGCGATATGTGATTCAATATTTCCCATAACTGCATTTCTCCATCTCCCCATACTATATGTGGTAGCGGGTATGCCAACACCTCTCTATGATAAGAGGTATGCTATTGTGAATATGTGCAAATGGCCGCTCTAGACTGAATGTGCCTGCCCTCGGCAGATTGCAAATGCTAAGCAATTTGAGGCTGGGCAAGTACCAGTATGGGAGACTGGCTGGGAATCCCTGGTAATAATTGTCCTCTGTTCAAATGTAAACTCTCTATGACCCTTTGGGGTGAGTTAGTGTTTTTTGTTAGAAAAGGAGTTTAATTAAATATTTTGTATGCACTATACCTATGGTCAATTGAAATAAGCTTCGCTATCCATATGGTGACCCATAGCGCTGTATATGTGAGGACTATGCACATTATGCGATCGGAACAGGTCTCTCTTTTCTAATCTATCATTACAGGGTCCAAGGATTAAGAGGATGCCTTTGAGTACCTTGTTTATTAGTATATCCGGCAACATACCTACTCTATCCATTTGACATTTATGGTCGGCATTTACATATGGTCCTGGTGGCGTTACTCCTCTGCAATTGCACATGGATTATGGACCTTACATGGACGCGCTATGATATGTGCACTACTATATCCTGAAGAGACATTGAGAGGAATTTTTTTTTTTTCATATACAGCTGGACTCTAGCGGTTACGCCGCGGACGTGCGCACTGAAGTACCTATTGGAGACTATGCTGTGCGGCTGCCATGTACGGTCATGCGCAGTGGGGGAGGTTACCCGGACCTGCGCAGCACTGAGCGTTGGGAATATAGCGCTCATAAGTGGACTCCGTTGATGCACACAGAAGCCCTGGAGCGGGATGTTGGTGGGCGGATCTGCCATTAGGACATGCGCAATGGTGGCGGGGGGCCTGTGAGTCTGTGCGGGGATGGGCGCTGCATGTCAGGTACGGTGCGGTCACATGTGGCCGGCACTGTTTTCTGATTGAGCAGAGCTTACCCTGGGCACACCTATGGAGCCATGGCAACCACCGATGCATGTCTTCTATTGGATGGGGTGGTATGTTTACATCTATGTAGCCGGGAATGTTTATATGTGATCTATGGAGTGTTTAATGATATGGAGAGCGATCAAGGGGGATTTTTCTGTGTATGGGGAGGTTGGTTACGGGTTGTTTCACATTGTATACTGTTTTTATTGTTTTGTATAATGTTTGTAATATTGTTGTTTTTTCTATGATGTCAGGGCACTCCCATTGGTTGTGGGTTAACCATGTAGGTGTGTCTAATGGTATAAAATGGTGGTTGAATTGGGATTGTACTGTGCTTGAAAAAGGTTAACGGACTGAAACGTCACCGCAGGAGGCAGAATAAAGAAAGTTACTGTCTGTCACTTCCTGGTGTGGTGCTGTCCTTTTTATACTTCGATTGTGGACTCTCTTGCTAGGACGGACCCCCTGGTGTGGACGAGCGCCCTGATGTCCATGGAGACGGTGTCAGTATTGGGTGCGGTCTAACACATTTGTTGGATACTTGTGCTTTTGTACGGTCATGCCAATGTGGGTTTTTAGTGAAAATTTGTTATTTTTATGCATTTCTGGCGTTTTATATGATGGCGTTTCTTGTCTCCGGCCTTGCTTTTTTTTTTTGGATTGGTTTGCATTTTGGGTTGTTCTGTTGTCATGCGGTTGTTCCTTTTTTTTTTTTTCTAAGTATTTTATTGTATATTTCTGGTGTATGTGTTTATTCTTGTTTCTATTTCTGGGGGTAACCGTAAGGCGTTTTCTTGGCTCATGTCTTGCTGTATTTTATTGTAAAGTATGTTGTTTGGATTGCCTTTTTGTTTCCTTAATTCTTTTTTCCCTTTGTTTTTTTTTTTTTGTTTTTTTTTTTTTAATTTTTATTTGGGGGGGGGGTACCTTTATGATGTTGATTGTGTTTCCTGCGGCTATATGCCATTTTATTTTCCATTTATTTTATTTATTTTTTTATTTGACCGGTTTTTCTAGTATTGGATTGCTGTATTTCCAGCGGATGTACCTTTTTTTTTTTTTTTTTTTTTTTTTTTTTTTTTTTTTTTTTAATATATATTGAATGGTTTTTATCTCTGTTTTCTGATGTGTTTCTGTGGTTCTATGTCACAAGATGTTGTTGTTTTTGATCATGTCTTTTTGTATTGTAAAGTATGGAATTTTACACTATTTTGCTATTTTTTGGGCCTTTGTATATATTTTTTTTTTTGGTGTACACAGTAAAGGTTTATGTGTTTTTTTTTTTTTTTTTTTTTTTTTTTTTGGATTTGTACATAGGGGGCTCTTGTAGTTGAATTTTTTTTTTTTTTCTATTCTGGATGACACCTTTGCTATACTCTGGATTGTGTCGTATCTGCTATTGGATTTTATTACAATGTATGGTGTTGTGGTATGATCAGCTATTGTTGAGTTTGCATTGTCCTATGAGTGAACAGTCCGTTGTGGTAGTAATGTTATGATGATTTGTTTTATTTTTTTTTTTCTTTTCTATTTTCTTGTATGTGGCTGTGTTTTGTAATAATGTAATATTTGTTTAGATTTTTTCCTTGCAGAATTTTTTATTGCAAGAATGGCGACGGACTCACCATCCAGCCACTCGGCGCAGGGGAGTTCAGTGAGTAATTATGTACAGATGCTTATTATTTGCTGTCATTTGCAGAATTGGCACAAATTTTTTAAATCTATTTTTATAGGCTTCTGCAAGTGAGGAGGAAGGGACACAGCAGGAGCAGCGACATCGGGGACAAGCTGTGGCGGCAAGACGGCAAGTAAGTGTTCTTGAAAACAATTTTTTTTTTTCATTATTTTTAATTCCTTCTCTTCTCAGGGGGGGGGAGTTGGGTGGTGGTGGTGGTTGATGTAATTTTTTTTTCAAATCTTCATATCCTTTATGTTTTTCTATTATTCTAGGTTTCACAACGGGCCAGCGAGTTGAGTATAGACGTGGACCTCCTAATCTCCAGCATACAGGAGCGTGGCCCGTTGTGCAACAGCCGTGACCCCCGTCATGCGATCAAGGTCGTCTTGAGGCGGATATGGGTAGAGGTGGCAAAAATGGGCGGCACGGTGGCTTAGTGGTTAGCATTGCAGCGCTGGAGTCCTGGGTTCGAATCCCACCAAGGACAACATCTGCAAAGAGTTTGTATGTTCTCTCTGTGTTTGCGTGGGTTTCCTCTGGGCACTCCGGTTTCCTCCCACATTCCAAAGACATACTGATAGGGAATTTAGATTGTGAGCCCCATCGGGGACAGTAATGATAATGTGTGCAAAAATGTAAAGCGTTGCGGAATATGTTAGCGCTATATAAAAATAAAGATTATTATTATTAATGCTGAGGGATGGCTTTGACAGCGCTTCTACTATGGAAAAATCAAACTTTGGTAAGTATTGGTTAAACTCCGATCAGACCCATCTGGCCAGGATAACACAACCGTGTGTGATGCAATCAATGCCTTCAACTTTGCATCGCACACGGTTGTATTATCATATGGAAATGTAAAATATCTAACCCTTTTTTTGGTTTTGCATTCACAGTCAAAAAGTTGAAGACCAGATGGCGATCCAAGAAGGACCGTTTCAATAAGGTCCTACGTCAAGAGGAGAAGGTTCGAAGTGGTGCTGTAGCGGGAAGGTCCATTCACAACAAGTATAGTAGGGCATTGCAATTCATGAGACCGATCCTTGCCCGCCGACAGTAAGTATTTAACGCATCGGGTACTGCACAATATGCATGCCCACATACCATATTGCACAGGCACATAGCATCTTCCACATCCACATCGTACATTGCCCACCAACGTATAACATTGCGCACCCACCTAGTATATTGCCAGGCCACAAAGTTGATTGCGCAGGCACATAGTACATGTCCTAGCCACGTATCCTCATAGTATATTGCCCAGCCACACAGTGTATTGCCCATCCACATAGTACACGTAGTATATTGGCCATCCACGTTACTTTTTCCCTAGTGGCATGGTATATTGCACAAACATTTTTTTTTTTTTTTTTTAGTTAACCGCGTGAGTCCTTGTAGTCCATGACATGTTCCGTTCTGAGCCAGGGTAGGTCTGATAGCAGGAATTGTGATGATGTCTCGATCACATTGGCATGACGTCATGGCAGGTCCTGCAATCAGCGTAAAGAATGGCAGTTGTCTGAAACGCAACTATCGGGCAAGCATAGCATTTTTTTTTCAAGATCAAATTAGTAACTTTAAATTGTTTAATATTGATATGGCATATGCAATGTCAATACTAAAGAGTTTATGACACCAATTTAAAAAAAAAAAAAAATTAAACGCCAGCTGTGTGTTCGGCGATGACAATGTTGACTATGCGGGCGAAAAGGCATTGGCAGCGGGAAGGAGCACTCATTTTCTTCTGCACCAGGCCCTTTGCTGATTGGTCTCATCAGCAGCTGGCGATAACAATCAGTGAATGATTGAAGGACAGACAGAGCGACAGAGGATTGCAATCTATTGTTGTGTAAGCAATGTTAACTTTATTCTATTACAGGAGTTGGCGTATGTGATGTTGTTTTTTCCACACTAATGATTTCCTTTTCTTTTCACAGAACACACAGCAGCACCCTCGAACCTGATCGGCCCTCTGGAGCGGGCCTTCATGAATCACCATCTGACCCATCACAGCCATCCCACAGCGAGAGCAGGCTTGCACCACTTTCTGGAGACCCGGTAGCCGGTCCATCTGGTGTTCCCCTGACCGAGGCCTCTGTCGCTCCTTCCTTTGGCTATTCACACCAGCGTCAGCGGGCCTTGGACAGGCCGCTAATGCCAGAGTATTTTCATTTGGGTATTCCAGACTTGTTTCAAGGTGCTGGGAGATAGAATGAACACTGCTCTGACCACTATCGACCGGCGCCTTGATTCAATGGAATCCGAGCTCTCGAGGCCAGCAAAACATTTTTTAGTGCCATTGCGAAGGGCATGGTGGAACACCTTACGCCGGAACTCCAGATTTCGGTGATGCAGGCCTGCAACAATGCCTACGTGAGTGCTCTGCAGCAGGCTCGGATCATGCAGTCAGCGACTGCACTGCCCATAGTGCGATCGCTGGCTACCATGACTCCAACTCCTGCTGCACAGCCACTCCTGCCACTCCACCGAGGTCTGCGTGCCGAGGGACGCCACCACAGACACTACCACAATGATCCACCGAGTCCTGCTCCTGCTAGGCCCTCAACCTCCCATACCCGTCCTGCTGGGGAAGCCACCGCGGGAGAAGCGAGAAGGAGGAAGAAGAGACGGAGAACACCTTCTGTGGCTCTGGCTGCTCCAACACAGACACCTACAATGTGGCAAGGGTCTAGCCGCAGCAGGAGCAGCCAGAGCCATTCCCGATCCAGCAGGCTGGTTTTGCCTCCTCCCTCCCCTACAGTGGTTGCTGTATTTTCCCCGCAGTATGATGATGCCTTGGATTTGCCCTCAAGTCTACTGGACTATGGCTCCTCAATAGCCTCTGCTTCCTCCTCTCGCCATTCCGAAGCAGGGAGTTACCAATCCCCATTAGTTGCTACAGTAGATAGCCCCTAGTTTTATTCCCCCCTCTTCTTTCTGTTTCCCCCAAATAAAATAATTTTTTGGTAATCAATTTTTGTTTTTATTGGTAACTCACACCGTGCGATGTCTACACACATTTTGTGTTTTATACACCTCATATATGCAATGTCAGACACTATTTTTCTCTTCGCCACGACAGCACCCACTTGAGAGGGGGGATCCGCCCCTAGGAACAGGAAACCCTATGGAGAGAATAAAAGGGGCGGCCCCCCTCACTCCCTCAGTTGGTTTCCTGTTCCTACGGGAGACCTGGAGAGAAGAGGATGCCCAGCCTGGATGCCGCTTGTGCAGTTTACCTGTATAGGGACGGCAAGGGCTCCAGAGCTGGAAGCAGCGTCGGGGGTCCTATGGCAGCTTCCTCCCTCTGCTGGCAGGTACCGTGAGGCCAAGATCAGGGAGTCGCATGGCTCACGGAGGTACATCCAGCTGACCTGCAGGGACCGGACCGCTGGGGTAAGAGAACCTGTGATGCCATCTTCGGTGGTGTACAGGCAGCGTGTGGCCCAGTGTTATGTCCCCCGGAAGTATTACTACAACTTCCGGGGTGATGCAGGAGGAGGACGGCGCCTGCGCGATCGCTGGATGCATGTGCGTACAGCAGAGCCACAACCCGGATCTAGTGGTCACTTCCGGGTGCGGCAGGAAGAAGATGGCGGCCCCCATTACAAAAGGATGCCGGCGCTGATACCCGGCGTCCATCATGGCATCTCCCCAGGACACAGCATTGCCTTCATCCGAAGTCACCGCTATTACACCTCGAAGCCGGACTAACAGCAGCCGCAGATCGTCTTCCAAGAGCGCCAGAGAAAAGAGATCGGACCGGTCGGCTCCTCCATCTGTGCCTCCGTCTCCTCCTCTTCAGCCGGTATTATGACAACAGCTTCAGGGGTGAGTGTTTGTCTACCCTATTTAAGCTGATTATACTCCCCTCTTTTATCTAATTCCCTAGGTTAAAAGAACAGGGAAATCTAAACATAAGCAATGTGCCTTATGCTCTCAGCCGCTCTCGGATACTTATTTAAAAAAGCTGTGCCAGTCATGCATCGAATCCACCTTACGTGAGGAGTCTTCAGTAAGGTCGGAAGATATATGTAGCATGATTAGAGAAGAATTACGAGCCTTTCGAAGCTCGGATAAAGTTCCTGAGAGTAGGAAGAAATATAGCTCTCCTAGATCTGAAAAATCCTCTGATGTTGAGGATAAGAATTCGGACAGTTCCCAAGAGGTTATATCCTCAGAGGGTGAGCAGGATACATGCTTTCCTACAGACAGCATTGACAATCTAGTCAAATCAGTACGTAACACCATGGGTATGGAAGATACTAAAACCCTTAAATCAGCACAGGACGTGATGTTTGCTGGCCTGTCCGAAAGAAAGAGACCTTCTTTTCCTGTTATTCCAGCGATAAAGGATTTAGTCAAAAAGGAGTGGGAAAGCCAGGGGCAAAGAGGGTTGCCGTCTTCCTCAAAACATCGCTATCCCTTTAATGATGAGGATTTCTCCAAATGGTCGAAAGCCCCAAAAGTAGATGCGGCAGTGGCATCCACTTCTAGGAAATCTTTACTGCCTGTAGAAGATTCAGGATCTTTGCAAGACCCGCTTGACCGGAAAGCTGATTCCCTTTTAAAAAGAGCATGGGAATCCTGTACAGGAGCTTTCAGACCGGCTATTTCGGCCACATGCACTGCTAGGTCCATGCTGGTCTGGTTGAATGATCTAGAAGAAGGTTTGAAAGGTGGCCTTTCCCGCAATAAACTCATGTCCTCTATTCCATTAATTAGAGGAGCTACTGCCTTTTTAGCCGATTCTTCAGCTGATTCCATCCGATTAGCAGCCAAATCGGCAGGTCTGACCAACGCGGCTCGCCGCGCCTTGTGGCTAAAAGGATGGAAAGGAGATCCCCAAACGAAGTCTAAGTTATGTGGGTTGCCATGCCAGGGTGAGTACCTATTTGGTACTCAGTTGGATGAGATTATTACCAAAGCGGGTGAGAGGAAGAAAGGGTTCCCCAATAACACTTATCTTCCATCCTATAGGAGAGCGTTCCGAAAGCCCATGTTCAACAGAAGACGGGACTATAAAAACCTGGACCGTTGGGCTAATAAAGACTTTAAGCAAAAAGGAGCCTTTTTCGGAAAACACCCTTTCAAACCTGAGGATAAACCCCGTTAGGACAGATCTACCTGTTGGTGGTAGGTTGTCCTTCTTCTCTACGCAATGGCTGGCAATAACTTCTAATCCATGGGCAACTAGCCTTATAACTACGGGTCTAAAATTAAGATTTTCCCAAGTCCCCCGGACTCATTTTTACTGACTTCCTTAGGGTCACAATCACAACAAGAGGCCTTGGAACAGGAAATAATAACTCTTCTGTCCAAAGGAGTATTGGTGGAAGTCCCTTTTCATCAAAAAGGAAGGGGGTTTTATTCCCCTTTATTTTTGATTTCGAAACCAGACGGATCATATAGAACAATAATTAACCTTAAGAGACTAAACGTCTTCTTAGAGAACCAAACTTTTAAAATGGAATCTACTCGGTCAACTATTAAGCTTCTGTTTCCCCATTGCTTCATGGCAGTTCTTGACCTTAAAGATGCATATTATCATCTTCCAATCTTCAGTGAGCATCAACAATATCTACGGGTGACAGTTATGATCGAAGGTCAAATTCGGCATTATCAATACACAGCAATGCCCTTTGGACTATCAATAGCCCCTAGAGTTTTCACAAAACTAATGTCAGAGGTAATGTCATATTTGAGGTTCAGACACCCTGATAATACCATATTTAGATGACCTATTGATAGTCGGGAACTCCCTTTCTCAATGTCATCAACGTTTATCTGATTCAATTTCGTCCCTACAGGGGTTAGGGTGGTTAGTAAATTGGGAAAAATCTAGATTGTCCCCCACAACTAATCAAAAATTTTTAGGAATTATTCTAGACTCTATAAATCAAATGTGCTTTCTTCCCGAGTCAAAACAAATAGCAATCATAAACAAGGTACAATCGGTGATTAACAACCCACTAATTTCCCTAAGAGAAGGTATGTCCCTTCTTGGTTCCCTCACATCTTGTATTCCAGCTGTTCCGTGGGCCCAATTCCATAGCAGGAAATTACAGTATACAATACTTCGTGAGGAAGAAAGATTACTGGGCCGATTAGATAGTCGTATTTCTTTACCAACAGACGTGTTACAATCTCTCACTTGGTGGTTAAATCCGGATCATTTTACCAGTGGGGTTCCCTGGGTGGTTAAACCTTCAAAAACTCCTTTCACTGATGCCAGTCCTAGTGGTTGAGGAGCACACTTAGGAGATCAAATAGTGCAAGGTCTGTGATCTCTTAGAGAATCGGATGATTCTTCTAATAAAAAAGAGCTGAAGGCTATCTATCATGCCTTATCTAAATTCCTTCTGCAGCTACACGGAACGCATACAAGAATCCTTTCAAACAACATGACAGCAGTTGCATATATAAACCACCAAGGAGGAACAAGATCAGAAGCGCTCATGTCTATAGCCGACGATATTCAAGCCATAGCAGAGGAGCACCTTCTATCCCTATCAGCGCTACATGTGAGAGGAATCGACAATTCAAGAGCAGATTTCCTCAGTCGCCACACTCTCCACCAAGGAGAATGGGTTCTAAATCGTCGTATCTTTTGCATGATAGTAAAAAAATGGGGCACTCCCGAGATGGATCTCTTTGCGACAAAACAGGCAAGTCAAAGTTCGCATCATTGTTCCGATCCGACAATCCAGATATCGTCGACGCCCTACAAGTGCCATGGGTATTCAAGAAGGCATATGCCTTTCCCCCGCTGATACTACTTCCGACAGTAATCAGGAAGATAAGGGAGGACAGAGCAAACGTGATCTTAATAGCTCCGCTCTGGCCCAAGAGGCCATGGTTTGCCGGCTGAGAGCCATGTCAGTCTCAGAACCTTGGATCCTCCCGGAGGATCGGGATCTTCTTTTCCAGGGCCCCTTCAACCTCGCTCATGTGAAGGGTCTACGTTAACAGCCTGGAATTTGAGAGGCAGCTGCTAAAGATGAGAGGGTTCTCAAACAAAGTGATTGACACTCTATTAAGTAGAAAAAAATCCACTACCTCCATCTATGCAAGAGTGTGGAAAAAATTTCTAAACCTCTACCCAACGGCCCTGTCAAGCGAAATTCATATTCCTATGATTTTAGAATTTCTTCAAAAAGGGCGCGATTTAGGCCTGGCGGTCAGTACCTTTAAAAGTACACAGTTCTGCGCTGGGGGCGTTATATGGTCACGATATCGCAGGTAATAAGTGGGTAGCCAGGTTTGTTGCAGCATGCCAGAGGTCAGAGACAGTTCGAATTCCCCATGTACCACCTTGGGATGTTAATTTAGTACTTGAAGCTCTAACAGACCACCCTTTTGAGCTACTACATTCAACTCATATAAAACATGTCTCCCTCAAGACAGCTCTTCTTGTCACCTTAGTATCAGCGAGAAGAGTAAGTGACATACAGGCGCTATCAATAGATCCTCCCTTTATGTCAATATTCCCAGATAGAGTTGTCCTAAAGACAGACCCTTCATACTTACCCAAAGTATGCACTAAATTTCACAGATCGCAAGAAATTTTCCTTCCTTCCTTCTATGATGACCCTACAAGTCAGGAAGAACAAAAATACCACACATTAGATGTGAGGAGAGCCATATTAGCCTATTTAGATAGGACTAGTGCCTGGAGGAAGAGCAGGGCTCTGTTTCCTTCCAGGGTCACAGGAAAGGAGCTGGAATCACGAAGGGTACTTTATCTCGGTGGATTCGTGATGCAATATGTCTGGCCTATTCATCCAAAGGGGAGAATCCACCTGAGACCGTAAAGGCACATTCCACCCGGGCGATTGCATCATCCTGGTCTGAACGAGTGGAGGTTCCGATAGAACTGATATGTAAGGCTGCAACCTGGTCTTCTCCTACTACCTTCTATAATCACTATAGATTGGACTTATCTTCTTCATCTGACTTGTCCTTTGGTAGATCAGTTCTTATCACGGTAATCCCTCCCAAATGACTATCTCTGAAAGTTTCTCAAGTGGGTGCTGTCGTGGCGAAGAGAAAACACCGGATTACGTACCGGTAATGCTCTTTTATAGAGCCACGACGGCACCCCTTCACTTCCCACCCTAATAGGTTTATTTTGTTTAGAAGCACGGTTAAGGGTGTTCGGTTCTTGTAGTTAGCCATACTTAAGTTAACTAATATTAAACGATAATATTGAATGACCTACTAAAATCTGGTGGCGGTTCCTCGCAATCTCTGTAACCCAACTATGGGAGCGAGGGGGACCGCCCCTTTTATTCTCTCCATAGGGTTTCCTGTTCCTAGGGGCGGATACCCTCTCTCAAGTGGGTGCTGTCGTGGCTCTATAAAAGAGCATTACCGGTATGTAATCCGGTGTTTTTCCATTTTTAACTATAGTTTTTTGGGTGTCTCTCATTGTTCTATGAGGTGTTTACAAACACAAATATGACATAGATTGTCTACATATAAGAAAGGTAACTAAAACAACTTAACAATGATCAAGACCTGCGATACAACCTGGCCGTGAGCGTTGGTAAGTCGTTGTGTGGTTGCTGGGGAGCTAAACTGACAGCTCTCTCCAGCGACCAACGATCAGGGTAAAGACTTCGGCATTGTTGAAACTGTCTTCAACGATGCCGAAATCCCCCTGCATCACCCAGGTAACCAGGGTAAATATCGGGTTACTTTACTAGCGCGGCACTGCGCTTAGTAACCCAATCTTTACCCTGGTTATAAGCACATTGCTGGATCGGCGTCACACACGCCGATCCAGCAATGACAGCGGGTTATCAGAGACCCACTTTTCAACTACTTGCATATGGACCCGGCTCCATGTGTGCGGTTCATCTGCTTTTTTCCGTCACCGCTGTCACATGTTTCAAGGATGTGTGACTGGCACAACACATGAACAACCGTAGCCGATTTGTTGGCCTCGCCATTCATGAGTAGTGCCTGTCACACTCCCGCCACACATGCTGCTGCAGTGAGTGAAAATTGTTGATGAGCCAGTGCGCTCAATGAAGCCGTGTTCCTTAGGCAACTAGTCTGGAAGCTTGACAGTTTGCCAAGGAGGGAGCCGATGAAGTTCGCTCAACTATCGAACACATGGCCATGTCAACAAAAGTGTGGTGTTTTGGCTGAGTCAATATGGGAGCTGGTGATCACCTCTGAACATTTTCGGCGACAGCAGTTGGTAGGCAAATGGAGTTTTGTGAATTGTAAAAAAATTGTTTATTAAACACAACTTTTTAAAAAAAGGATAGCAAGTTTTAATAAGGGCACATTAAAGTAAGTTTACTCAAAATGAAAAAATTATTAACATAGGTAGCTGGCAAATTTAAAATATCATTACATTATTAGGCACCTTTACTGGTGACCTTTATTGAACATAATAGTGTAGCAATCTTTAGCATTATAAATATTAATTTTTGCACTATAAAGGTATTAATTTTACATTTAAAAGCTGAATAAAGTATGAGAGTACAAAACATAAGCACTACACCATTGTATCTTGCCATTACACACGGCCAACATCAGATACAAAATAGGAAGCAAATTGATCCCTCATCTGCGCTATTTCCACAGTTGTCCTCAAAGGGTGATCCTGGTAATCGGGCAATGGGTTTGGTATGGGTTTATCGAGTTCCACATTCAGTCTCTCTTTGGCCATAATATAATTGTGGAGAACCACACAAGCCTTCACCACCTCATCCACTGTCTCAATTTTCAGATTAATGGCGGATCCTAAAATATGCCATTTGGAGAACAGGATGCCAAAGGCGCACTCCACTGTTCTTCTGGCCCTGGACAGTCTGTAATTAAAAATACTTTTGGTATGGTCCAAGCCCCGACTAGAGTACGGTTTCAATAGGTTGGCCCACATTTGAAATGCCTCATCCCCAACCACAACAAATGGCATTGCCGGGCCTTCGGTGTTGGGAAGAGGTCGTGGCTGGGGGAAATTAAAATTGTTCCCATACAACCTTTGGCCCATACCAGAGTCCTTAAATGTACGTGAGTCATTTGCACGGCCAAACGCTCCAATGTCCACAGCCAGAAACCTGCAGTCCGCACCTGCAATTGCCATGAGCACGGTGGAAAAATATTTTTTGTAGTTGAAAAAGAGATCCACTTCCTGCTGGCTTTATAATCCTAATGTGCTTCCCATCCACAGCTCCAATACAGTTAGGGAAAGAACACACTTGTTCAAATTTCTTGGCGTTGGCCTGCCATATTTCTGTAGTAGGGAGGGGTAAAAATTCATCCCGGAGATTGTCCCACAAAGCGCGGCATGTGTCGGCAATAATTACCGAAAGTGTGGAGACTCCAATCCTAAATTGGAAATGCAAGAATCTTAAGGTCTCTCCGGTAGCCAGGAAACTGCCAGGAAACTGCCAAGATGAAAAATAAAGAAATTAAATTAAAGTACATTGTATTAATAAAAAATACATTTACCATACCCAACCCCAAACAAAATTTACAAAAAAAAAGGGAAGAACATATCAGTCGTTCAGAGCTACATACATACCGTAGAGTCACCATAGCCGTTCCTCAGCAGAAATTGATCTCCGGAGCTGTGTGTCCTGCCTGGTAATGGCTCCTTCCACCAGACGCAGCAGATAGCGGAAGCTGTCTTGAGACATCCTGGTATACTCAAAATATTTTTCCAGGTTGCCATTTAGCTCGCCAAACAAGCAATGGTAGGCTCCACGGGTCTCCCGGACTTCCATGATAGGGTGTAGCCAAAAGCGCCAATGACTCCTTCTCCGTTTATCCCTTTTCCTTTGCTTGTAATAGGCAATTACATAAGCATTAGCCAAGGCAAAGTCCAACTCCATATTCATGTAGATACTCTCCATGGGACGCTCCATCATGATGCTGGAAAAACAAGAAAAATCTGAGGAATTCATCTCTGCCAGTGTATATATACCCAATTACATTACACCCACCCTCTTCTAGCCATTGGTGGTCTTTATCTAGTGTCTAGACAGTAATTGTGGCCTTTTTTATTTGCAATTGTTAAACAATGACATCACTTTAGGAAAACGCATGCGTCTGAAAACGCTGCGTTTTTAAACAAAACGCAAAGTTTTTTTTAAAAAAACGCTGCGTTTCATGACGCATGCGTTGAACGCTTGCTTCGAAAAAGTCTGCGTTTTAAATGCATCTTTTGTGCGTCATGCGATGCGTCTACGATGCAGCGTCCAAAGACGTGAATGTGAACGTACCGTAATGCAAGGGACATAACATGATATATTTAGTTAGTAGAAATGATAGACAACACAAATAATTCATAATTATGGTGAATTTCACATCACTCTCCGAAACAGTGTAGTGAAATAGCTGCAATGGCACCATTGCAGGAGGTGAGTAGACAATGTTTTTATTTTATATGGGGTTCAAGATTGATTAAACTGAATTTGTCCATTAGTGGACAACTCCTTTAATTTAAATGGATGTTAAAACCTTCCATATATACTTTATTGAAGTGCTGCAATAGTCTGATCAGACATGAAACTTGGTTACTTTTCTTGCTTTATTTATTTTAATTGTTTTTTATTTTTTATGTGTGTTAAGCCCCCATTCATGTGCTGGATTTAGGTGCATGTCATTTAACAAATTTGGCACATCTTATAATTGTTGAGCGCTATCACGTGAAATATTAGTCCAGGCAGGGGCTGACTTATATTACTTGCATAATTTATGTCACTGTTGCTGTGCAAGCTATGATGAATTTGATGGATGGGCTTTGCTAGGCCCTGTTGGGACCCAACTCTGCACACTTTGGCTGAGATGGCAAGGACTGGCATAAAAAAACAAAGATGACAAATAATTTTATTGCATTTCAAGGAGTGTTACATGAGAAAACTGTCCAAAACACCTTGATGAATTGGGGCTATAGCTTGTGAGAATTATTTTCTCTTTAATCTAGGGTCAAACGGTCATATTGAAAATAGGCCGGTCACAACTTCAATTGTCTGTCACATCTAGCAACCAGGCAACCCCCACATTTACTCAGCCTGGCTAGTAGCTGTAAATTATTCAACTACCGCAATGAAAACTTAATCTGAAAGCAGTCATAAATACTCGGAGGTCACCCAAGCGTGCTCGGGAAATCCCGAGCAACGAGTACACTCTCTCATCACTAATCACAGGTGTCTACAATCTTGGAATCAGTGAGTGGTCCTGTATGTAGGGCTACAGATATTTACTGTGCTGTTTAGTGACATGGTGTGTATCACACTCAACGTGGACCAGAGGAAACAAAGAAAAGAGTTGTCTCAGGAGATTAGAAAGAAAATTATAGAGAAACATGTTAAATGTAAAATTTATAAGGCCATATCCAAGCAACTTGTTGTTCCTGTGACAACAGTTGAGCATAATATTCAGAAATTTAAGATCTATGGGACTGTAGTCAACCTCTCTGGACGTGGCCACAGGAGGAAAATTGATGACAAATCAGAGAGACAGACAATATGAATGGTAACACAGGAGCCCAGAAAAACTTCTAAACAGAATAAAAGTGAACTTCAAACTCAAGGAACATCAGTGTCAGATCTGTCGTTGTATGAGCCAAAGTGGACTTCATGGGAGACAACCAAAGAGGACACCATTGTTGAAATAAAATCATAAACATGACAGACTGGAATTTGCCAAACTACATGATGACAAGCTACAAAGCTTCTGGGAGAATGTCCTACGGACAGATGAGACACAAATGGAACTTTTTGGCAAGGCACATCAGCTGTATGTTCACATACTGAAAAATGGAGCATATCAAGAAAAGAACATTGTCCCTACTGTGAAAAATGGAAAAGGCTTTGTTATGTTCGGGGTCTGCTTTGCTCCATCTGGCACATGGTGTCTAGAACCTGTGCAGGGTACAATGAAATCTCAAGACTATCAATGGATTCTAAAGAGAAATGTGCTGCCCAGTGTCAGAAAACTTGGTCTCAGTCGCAGGTCATGGGTCTTGCAACAGGATAATGACCCACAAAACACAGCCAAAACACCCAAGAATGGCTAAAGGTAGGTCACATTTAGCGACGCTGCAGCGATCTAGACAACGATCCCGATCGCTGTGTGATCGCTGGAGAGCTGTCACACAGACAGCTCTCCAACGATCAACTATGCGAAGTCCCCTGGTAACCAGGGTAAACATCGGGTTACTAAGCGCAGGGCTGCGCTTAGTAACCCAATGTTTACCCTGGTTACCAGCGTAAACTTAAAAATTAACAAACACTACCTACTTACATTCCGATGTCTGCGCTTAGTAACCCGATGTTTACCCTGGTTACCAGTGAAGACATCACTGAATCGGCGTCACACATGCCGATTCAGCGATGTCTGCGGGAGTCCAGCAACGAAATAAAGTTCTGGACTTTCTGCTCCAACCAACGATGGCACAGCAGGATCCTGATCGCTGCTGCCTGTCAAACTCAATGATCTCGCTAGCCAGGACGCTGTAACGTCACGGATCGCTAGCGATATCGTTCAGTGTGACGGTACCTTAAGAGGAAAATATTGGGCTTTTCTGGTGAGGGCCATGCAAGAACCTCATCAGTCAGGAAATTAATGATGCAAAGAAACTTTTTCCTATCATTGGTAAACAGAGAAGGTTGCATCTGAAAATAGGTACTGCATTAATTTAGGAATCCATAGTAATGATAATGATCCCCACTGAATTTTGGGGGCAGCGGCATGTGTGCGTTTGATATTGGGCCAGAGTTGCACAAATCCAGAGTTTGCCTCTGAAACTCAATTTCCCTTTGCTGACCCAACACCTATGTTTGCCAATTGTTTGTGCGCAAGATTATTCTGTTATGAACTGACCTGGTTTGGAGTAGTGGTATTGCAATCACTAGGGGCAGTAGTGGCAGGTAGCTTAGTAAGGGATAGCCAGTGGTGGCTATAGCAGCAATGTAGTTTGAAAGATAAGCAGGAATCATGGTCATGGATAGAGTTGAGCAAATTTCTTCAGGTCCCCACTTTTTTGACAAGCTAGAACGCCAAACAAACAGGCTCTCCATGCATGTGCTGTGGCACTGACACAGCCACAATGCATGTAGCTGTGACACCGATCAGCTGATCAGCTGCCACACTTCATGTATCTGGGTTCACTCTGCAGCTTATTCGGCAAGTGCTGTAGCTTGCCAAATAAGCAGGGAACCAAAGAATTTTGCGCAACTCTAGTCAGGGATAACCAGAGGTCGGTACACAGAGCAGCAGTAGAATCTTAAGGATACGCAGAAGGTGAAAGGAAGCTTGACTAGAGTTTGGTAGCTCAATAATCTCGCAAGGAAGGGAGTGCAATGTCAGGTATAAATAGGGTGTTCAATCAGGGTGGAGCCAATCAGAAACTTATGGTGGAGACCGACAGAAGGTTAGGGTGGAGACCATCAGAGCTAATATAGGTACAAGTATTTGGGTTAGCATGGAACTGTACAGCGAGCTGAATATCTCAGAGGAAAGAGCTGCCGTCTTTTGCACAAGAGCTGCTGGGTTCAAATCCTGACATTCTATTTCCTAAAAATCAAAATAAGGCTCGGCTCAAATTTATCCTGTGCTCTCCACTGTGCGCTTACATCAGGATTTCTGTGTCAATTCCCCAAATCCGCTATTCAGACAGAACCACTCACTTATGAGGCAGATGGAATCACTTTGGACTGGTCTGTGTTCTGGCGGTGTCTCATCATTTTAGGTGTCTTTTTAGCACTCAAGTGTGGGCAACCACAGATCTGTGCATGCCTAAAAAGATGGATACATTGCAGCAGACACCAATCGGAGTATGAAGAGTCTCCATCTGCCTCAATATGGTGGGTGGTTCCATTGGGGCTTTGACTGAATCGCATTTTTATGAGATTTACACAGAAACCCCAACATAAGTGTTCAGTCTAGAACACAAGAATGTGAGACAGCCTTATTCTGGAAGCGATTGAAAAATATAATGTACTTCAAAATGTTACCAATACAAACTATAATTTGTCCCGCATCACCAGCCTCCACTCAAGTCCATCATCTGTTACTGGAACTATAGGGCGTTCTCACGTTACTGCTAGAACAATAGAAGAAAGACTCTGGAAAAGTGACATGGCTCTCACCCCTCAAATAAAATCCTCAATTCTGCGCTTGCAAATTCAAAAGCCCCCCTCCTTCTGAGGCCCACTCTGCTTAACCCCTTTACCCCAAAGGGTGGTTTGCACGTTATGGACCGGGCCAATTTTTACAATTCTGACCACTATCCCTTTATGAGGTTATAACTCTAGAATGCTTCAACGGATCCTGGTGATTCTGACATTGTTTTCTCGAGACATATTGTACTTCATGATAGTGGTAAAATTTCTTTGATATTACCTGCGTTTATTTGTGAAAAAAACGGAAATTTGGTGAAAATTTTGAAAATTTCGCAATTTTCCAACTTTGAATTTTTATGCAATTAAATCACAGAGATATGTCACACAAAATACTTAATAAGTAACATTTTACCCTTCGCCACGACAGCACCCCACATGAGAGAGAGGGATCCACCCATAGGAACAGGATACCTACAGAATAAAAGGAGGCGGCCCCTCTCCTCCTCAGTTTTAGGTTTCCTGTTCCTATAGCCACTGTGTTCAGCCTCCCCCCTCGTCTGGTCAGTCGCCATGGTCCGGGTCCGGTCACCGCTGGTCCGCCCGGCTCCATGAGGGCACGCGCGCTCAGCTAAATGAACACAGCCGCCACATGGATAGAGGAGCGGCGCGTCTAACCCGGAAGTCGCTGGAGCACTTCCGGGTTCGGGCCGGGGAGGCAGGAGATTCGGCGCCAGATTTAAAAACTGCAGCGCTAGCGTTGGCCGGTGTGTATGTGAGTATGGCTTCACTGGCCAACGAGACGCACCTTGCTGTGACAGAGCGCTCTCCTAGTAAGGAGAAAAGCGCCAGGAGCAGCACCAAAGATGGTGGTCGACAGGAGCGATCTTCCACCAAACAAAAAGATCCCTCAAAGAATCCGCCTCCAGATCCGGTACCTGTCAGCTTCTCTGGGTGAGTTTAAAGAATCCTCTACCTATATGCTGATATATGTTCCTCCTGTATCCTCTTCCTTTAGACTAGGAAAAAGACACACAAATCCAAACACAAGGAGTGTGCATTATGTATGCAGCCCCTACCGGATTCTTATATGAAAAGGTTATGCTCAGATTGCATCATGCTAACTTTACGTCAGGAAAACATAATGACTCCATCTGACATCAGAGCCATGATTCCGGAAGAGATGCAGGGGTTGGCGCAGGCTAGTAGCACCAGTTCCCGCCAACCTAGCAAGTCCCCATCTCCAGAAAGCCCAGAGTCAGAGGGGATGCATAAGTCCTCAGACGAATCAGAATCTCGGCCGAGTTCATCCGAAGATGAAGGGGGGCTGTGTCTGCCTAACAGCAGCGTGGACAACTTGGTGAAAGCAGTCAGAAGCACGATGGGGTGCCCAGACGAGAAAGGGAAAAAATCAGCTCAGGACATCATGTTCGCGGGGTTAGGACAAAGGAAACGTAGATCCTTCCCCGTGGTTACCACCGTTAAAGATTTAATTAAAAAGGAGTGGGATAGGCAGAGCACAAGAGGATTTCTACCATCATCCTCTAAAAGACGATATCCCTTCAGTGATGAGGAGCTGAATTCTTGGTGAAAAGTGCCAAAAGTGGATGCAGCTGTAGCCTCAACCTCCAGGCAATCGGTCTTGCCAGTTGAGGATTCGGGGATGCTAACTGACCCATTGGACCGAAAAGCAGAGGCCTTGCTTAAAAAATCATGGGAGGCCAATACAGGGGCATTCAGGCCAGCCATCTCTGCTACCTGTACGGCGAGATCGCTGCTAGTATGGATGGAACAACTGGAGGAGCAGATCAGAGGTAGAACTTCAAGAGAATCAATTCTACCAAAGATCCCTCTAATGAAGGAGGCTGTAGCATTCCTGGCGGACGCCTCAGTGGATTCGCTATGCCTAGCAGCCAGGTCAGCCGGCCTAGTGAATACAGCCCGGCGAGCACTCTGGTTGAAGAACTGGAAAGGGGACACACAAGCAAAGGCAAAACTTTGTGCGCTCCCCTGCCAGGGTGAGTTCCTTTTTGGAAAGACTCTTGATGAGCTTTTAAATAAAGCGGGAGAACGGAAGAAGGTTTTTCCTAACCAATATCTTCCGTCTTACAGGAGGGCATTCAAGAGACGGCCCTTTACCAGGAAACCATTTGAGCAAAGGGATCGCTGGGAGACGAAAGATCCTAAGCAAAAAGGGGCTCTGTTTAGCGGATCCTACAATTCAAAACGTGGCAAGTACCGCTAACCTTGAAGTGGGCGGCAGGCTAAAAATGTTTATACCTAAATGGGAACACATAACATCCAGCCGTTGGATTCTGGACATTGTTAAAGATGGTCTGAAATTAGAGTTTATTAGAATCCCTTGGGATTCTTTTTTTAATAAAATCACCAAAGGGACAAGAACAACAAGAGGCTCTAGAGTCTGAGATCCTTTCTCTTCTATCTAAAAAAGTGTTGGTGGAGGTTCCCCAAGATAAAAAAGGAAAGGGATTCTACTCCCCTTTGTTTTTGATCAAAAAACCAGATGGTTCATTCAGAACCATCATAAATCTCAAAAAATTAAATAGCTTTTTGCGTAAACATACTTTTAACCCCTTCATGACCCAGCCTATTTTGACCTTAAAGACCTTGCCGTTTTTTGCAATTCTGACCAGTGTCCCTTTATGAGGTAATAACTCAGGAACGTTTCAACGGATCCTAGCGGTTCTGAGATTGTTTTTTCGTGACATATTGGGCTTCATGTTAGTGGTAAATTTAGGTCAATAAATTCTGCGTTTATTTGTGATAAAAACGGAAATTTGGCGAAAATTTTGAAAATTTCGCAATTTTCACATTTTGAATTTTTATTCTGTTAAACCAGAGAGATATGTGACACAAAATAGTTAATAAATAACATTTCCCACATGTTTACTTTACATCAGCACAATTTTGGAAACAAAATTTTTTTTTGTTAGGAAGTTATAAGGGTTAAAATTTGACCAGCGATTTCTCATTTTTACAACGAAATTTACAAAACCATTTTTTTTAGAGACCACCTCACATTTGAAGTCAGTTTGAGGGGTCTATATGGCTGAAAATACCCAAAAGTGACACCATTCTAAAAACTGCACCCCTCAAGGTGCACAAAACCACATTCAAGAAGTTTATTAACCCTTCAGGTGCTTCACAGCAGCAGAAGCAACATGGAAGGAAAAAATGAACATTTAACTTTTTAGTCACAAAAATTATCTTTTAGCAACAATTTTTTTATTTTCCCAATGGTAAAAGGAGAAACTGAACCGCGAAAGTTGTTGTCCAATTTGTCCTGAGTACGCTGATACCTCATATGTGGGGGTAAACCACTGTTTGGGCGCACGGCAGGGCTTGGAAGGGAAGGAGCGCCATTTGACTTTTTGAATCAAAAATTGGCTCCACTCTTTAGCGGACACCATGTCACGTTTGGAGAGCCCCCGTGTGCCTAAAAATTGGAGCTCCCCCACAAGTGACCCCATTTTGGAAACTAGACGCCCCAAGGAACTTATCTAGATGCATAGTGAGCACTTTGAACCCCCAGGTGCTTCACAAATTGATCCGTAAAAATGAAAAAGTACTTTTTTTTCACAAAAAAATTCTTTTTGCCTCAATTTTTTCATTTTCACATGGGCAACAGGATAAAATGGATCCTAAAATGTGTTGGGCAATTTCTCCTGAGTACACCAATACCTCACATGTGGGGGTAAACCACTGTTTGGGCACATGGTAAGGCTCGGAAGGGAAGGGGCGCCATTTGACTTTTTGAATGAAAAATTATTTCCATCGTTAGCGGACACCATGTCGCGTTTGGATAGCTCCTGCGTGCCTAAACATTGGCGCTCCCCCACAAGTGACCCCATTTTGGAGACTAGACCCCCCAAGGAACTTATCTAGATACATATTGAACACTTTAAACCCCCAGGTGCTTCACAGAAGTTTATAACGCAGAGCCATGAAAATAAAAAATAATTTTTCTTTCCTCAAAAATGATTTTTTAGCCTGGAATTTCCTATTTTGCCAAGGATAATAGGAGAAATTGGACCCCAAATATTGTTGTACAGTTTGTCCTGAGTACGCTGATACCCCATATGTGGGGGTAAACAACTGTTTGGGCGCACGGCAGGGCTCGGAAGGGATGGCACGCCATTTGGCTTTTTAAATGGAAAATTAGCTCCAATCATTAGCAGACACCATGTCACGTTTTGAGAGCCCCTGTGTGCCTAAACATTGGAGATCCCCCAGAAATGACACCATTTTGGAAACTAGACCCCCAAAGGAACTAATCTAGATGTGTGGTGAGGACTTTGAACCCCCAAGTGCTTCACAGAAGTTTATAACGCAGAGCCATGAAAATAAAAATAAAAAATTATTTTCTCAAAAATGATCTTTTAGCCTGCATTTTTTTTATTTTCCCAAGGGTAACAGGAGAAATTTGACCACAAAAGTTGTTGTCCAGTTTCTCCTGAGTACGCTGATATCCCATATGTGGGGGTAAATCACTGTTTGGGCACATGCCGGGGCTCGGAAGTGAAGTAGTGACGTTTTGAAATGCAGACTTTGATGGAATGGTCTGCGGGTGTCACGTTGCGTTTGCAGAGCCCCTGATGTGCCTAAACAGTAGAAACCCCCACAAGTGACCCCATTTTAGAAACTAGACCCCCCAAGGAACTTATCTAGATATGTGGTGAGCACTTTGAACCCCCAAGTGCTTCACAGACGTTTACAACGCAGAGCCGTGAAAATAAAAAATCATTTTTCTTTCCTCAAAAATGATGTTTTAGCAAGCATTTTTTTAGATTCACAAGGGTAACAGGAGAAATTGGACCCCAGTAATTGTTGCGCAGTTTGTCCTGAGTATGCTGGTACCCCATATGTGGGGGTAAACCACTGTTTGGGCACACGTCAGGGCTCGGAAGTGAGGGAGCACCAATTGACTTTTTGAATACGAGATTGGCTGGAATCAATGGTGGCGCCATGTTGCGTTTGGAGACCCCTGATGTGTCTAAACAGTGGTAACCCCTCAATTCTAACTCCAACACTAACCCCCCCATACCCCTAACCCTAATCCCAACTGTAGCCACAACCCTAATTCCAACCCTAACCACAACCCTAATTCCAACCCTAACCCTAAGGCTATGTGCCCACGTTGCGGATTCGTGTGACATATTTCCGCACCATTTTTGAAAAATCCGCGGGTAAAAGGCACTGCGTTTTACCTGCGGATTTTCCGCGGATTTCCAGTGTTTTTTGTGCGGATTTCACCTGCGGATTCCTATTGAGGAACAGGTGTAAAACGCTGCGGAATCCGCACAAAGAATTGACATGCTGCGGAAAATGCAACGCAGCGTTTCCGCGCGGTATTTTCCGCACCATGGGCACAGCGGATTTGGTTTTTCATATGTTTACATGGTACTGTAAACCTGATGGAACACTGCTGCGAATCCGCAGCGGCCAATCCACTGCAGATCCGCAGCCAAATCCGCACCGTGTGCACATAGCCTAATTCTAAAGGTATGTGCACACGCTGCGGAAAACGCTGCGGATCCGCAGCAGTTTCCCATGAGTTTACAGTTCAATGTAAACCTACGGGAAACAAAAATCGCTGTACACATGCTGCGGAAAAACTGCACGGAAACGCAGCGGTTTACATTCCGCAGCATGTCACTTCTTTGTGCGGATTCCACAGCGGTTTTACAACTGCTCCAATAGAAAATCGCAGTTGTAAAACCGCAGTGAAATGCGCAGAAAAAACGCGGTAAATCCGCCATAAATCCGCAGCGGTTTAGCACTGCGGATTTATCAAATCCGCAGCGGAAAAATCCGCAGAGGACCAGAATACGTGTGCACATACCGAAACCCTAGCCCTAACCCTAGCCCTAACCCTAGCCCTAGCCCTAACACTAACCCTAACCCTAGCCCTAACACTAACCCTAGCCCTAACCCTAACCCTACCCCTAACCCTACCCCTAACCCTATTCTAACATTAGTGGAAAAAAAAAATTTCTTTATTTTTTTATTGTCCCTACCTATGGGGGTGACAAAGGGGGGGAGGTCATTTATGATTTTTTTTATTTTGATCACTGAGATATAATCTATCTCAGTGATCAAAATGCACTTTGGAACGAATCTGCCGGCCGGCAGATTCGGCGGGCGCACTGCGCATGCGCCCGCCATTTTGGAAGATGGCGGCGCCCAGGGAGAAGACGGACGGGACCCCGGCTGGATCGGTAAGTATGATGGGGTGGGGGGGACCACGGGGGTGGGGGATCGGAGCACGGGGGGGAATCGGAGCGCGGGAGGGGTGGAACGGAGCACGGGGGGGGCTGGAATGGAGCACGGGGGGGTGGAACGGAGCACCGGGGGGGGTGGATCGGAGTGCAGGGGGGGTGATTGGAGCACGGGGGGAGCGGACAAGAGCGCGGGGGGGAGCGGAGCCCTGTACTGAGGGAAGCCGGAGCAGTGTACCGGCCAGCTGGGGGGGCGATCGGTGGGGTGGGGTGGGGGCACATTAGTATTTCCAGCCATGGCCGATGATATTGCAGCATCGGCCATGGCTGGATTGTAATATTTCACCCGTTATAATAGGTCTGCCATCAAGCTTTTGTTCCCTAGGTGTGTCATGGCCGGAATAGACCTAAAAGATGCCTATAATCATCTTCCCATACATGCCAAACACCAGCAGTACCTAAGGGTAGCAGTCATCCTGGCAGGACAGGTTCGTCACTTTCAGTATGTAGCAATGCCCTTTGGGCTTTCTATGGCTCCCCGCATCTTTACAAAGGTGATCCTAGAAGTGATGGCTCACTTACGCCAGCAGAACACTCTGATAATACCCTACCTGGATGATTTTCTTGTTATAGGAATTTCCATAACCCAATGTAAAATGCGGATATCTAATGCGATCTCATCCCTGCAGGAATTAGGTTGGATCGTGAATTACGAAAAATCCAGGCTGAATCCAGACACCATTCAGATATTTCTAGGAATCCAGCTAGATTCAGTAAGTCAGAGAAGTTTCCTCCCGCATTCAAAGAAAATAATTATACAATTAAAGGTGTCAGAGGCAATGTCAAAACCCTACATGACCCTGAGGAAGGCTATGTCCTTGCTAGGATCATTATCCTCATGTATACCAGCTGTGCCGTGGGCTCAATATCATACCCGTCAATTGCAGTATGAAATATTGTCAATCCAAGGGAAAGGACGACGTCTGGAGAGTAAATTTACTCTTTCCAGAGATGTGGTTGAATCCCTAATCTGGTGGTTAGACATGGATCCCCTTTCAGGGGGTGTACCATGGATGATAAATCCCTCTAAAACGATTATCACTGACGCCAGCCCTATGGGTTGGGGTGCACATATTGAGGATAGTCTGGTCTAAGACACCTAGAATCAGGCAGAATTAATGTGTTCTTCAAATTGGAAAGAATTAAAAGCGGTAGAATATGCCCGAAGTCATTTTCTTCCACAGGTTCAGGGAATGCATGTGAGAGTTCTATCGGACAATTCCACCACAGTGGCGTACATAAACCGTCAGAGAGGTACGTGATCAGGAACCCTGATGAACATAGCAGCAAAGATCTTCCAGTTGGCAGAGTTTCATCTTCCATCCTTAACAGCCCTGCACATCAAAAGGGCAGAAAACACCAAAGCAGACTACCTTAGTTGAAACAAGCTACGCCAAGGAGAATGGACTTTAAGCAGGGACATATTCAGGATGATAACAAAATCATGGGTCGTACCCCAAATAGATCTGTTTGCCACAAGAGGCAACAGACAAGTAAAAAGGTTTGCTTCCCTGAACCTCATGGATCACCCAGACATGTTGGACTTCCTTCACCATCCTTGGAGCTTCAAACTAGCGTACGCCTTTCCTCCGATGTCTCTGATACCTCTAGTGATCAGGAAGATCAGGAGGGACCAAGCCAGAGTAATCCTGATTGCGCCCTTTTAGACCATGGTTCTCGTGTCTCCAGAGCATGTCTCTATGCGATCCATGGATCCTTCCATTACACAAGGAACTGCTGTCTCAGGGCCCATTTTTTCACCCGCAAGTGAAAGGTCTTCACTTGACGGCGTGGAATTTGAGAGGCAGTTATTAAAGTCAAGGGGGTTCTCAGAACAACTAGTTAACACCCTGTTGTTAAGTAGGAAAAGATCTAGCACCCTATTATACAGTAGGGTATGGAAAAAATTCTTAAATTTTCATACAAGACCGTTCACTAAACAAATCCCGGTAATTCCTATTCTAGAGTTCCTACAAAAAGGTAGAGAATTAGGTCTATCTGTAAACACCCTGAGGGTTCAAGTCTCAGCATTAGGAGCCCTATATGGAGACAACATAGCAGCTAACAAGTGGGTCTCCAGGTTTATTAAATCTTGTGAATGTAGTAATCCGGTCCATATTCCCCGCCTACCTCCGTGGGATTTTAATTTAGTTTTAGAGGCCTTAACTGGCTCCCCGTTTGAGCCACTAGATTCCATACCTCTAAAGATCCTAACATATAAAGTAGCCCTATTGGTAGCCCTAACCTCAGCTAGAAGGGTTAGTGACATCCAGGCCCTATCGGTAGACCCGCCCTTCTTACTGGTATTTCAGGATAGAATTGTCTTAAAACCTGACCCCTCATACCTCCCAAAGGTAGCATCCACCTATCACAGATCTCAGGAAATATTTCTGCCTTCCTTTTTTGATTCACCCGTAACTCCAGAACAACATAAGTTGCACACCTTAGATGTCAGAAGAGCCATCCTGACGTATATAGAGAGGTCTCAGACATGGAGGCAGAGTAGGGCTCTGCTTATCTCCTTTCAGGGCCACAAGAAAGGACATGGGGTCACAAAAGCTACCATTTCTCGATGGATCAGAGAAGCTATCTGTCTGGCCTACACATCGAAGGGCGAAATCCCTCCAGTGGGGATAAAGGCGCATTCAACACGAGCCATGGCTTGCTCTTATATGTAAGGCCGCAACCTGGTCCACACCTTCTACCTTCTACAACCATTACAGACTTGACCTTTCTACTTCCTCTGATCTGACCTTTGGTAGATCTGTCCTTAGTACAGTAATCCCACCCAAATAATGACTCTCTGAAAATCTCTCATGTGGGGTGCTGTCGTGGCGAAGGGTAAAAAGCCGGATTACGTACCGGTAATGCTCTTTTAATGAGTCCACGACAGCACCCATGTATTACCCTCCCTAAATTCTGCACAGTTCTTTTCCTTTAAGTTCACAAGTAATGGTTGTATAGAGTTAAGAAATTTATTTGACTGAATAAGAATGAATACTAACACTTTTGCGGTTCCATTTTATACTCTGTAAACTAAACTGAGGAGGAGAGGGGACCGCCTCCTTTTGTTCTGTAGGTTTCCTGTTCCTATGGGCGGATCCCTCTCTCTCATGTGGGGTGCTGTCGTGGACTCAATAAAAGAGCATTACCGGTACGTAATCCGGCTTTTCCCACATGTCTACTTTACATCAGCACAATTTTGGAACCAAAAATTTTTTTTGTTAGGGAGTTCTAAGGGTTAAAAGTTGACCAGCAATATCTCATTTTTACAACACCATTTTTTTTTTTAGGGACCACATCTCATTTTAAGTCATTTTGAGGGGTCTATATGATAGAAAATACCCAAGTGTGACACGATTCTAAAAACTGCAACCCTCAAGGTGCTCAAAACCACATTCAAAAAGTTTATTAACCCTTCAGGTGTTTCACAGGAATTTTTGGAATGTTTAAAAAAAAAAATGAAACATTTAACTTTTATTCACATAAAATTTATTTCAGCTCCAATTTGTTTTATTTTATCAAGGGTAACAGGAGAAAATGGACCCCAAAATTTGTTGTATAATTTGTCCTGATTACTCTGATACCCCATACGTGGGGGTAAACCACTGTTTGGGCGCATAGGAGAGCTTGGAAGGGAAGGAGCGCCGTTTGACTTTTCAATGCAAAATTGACAGGAATTGAGATGGGACGCCATGTTGCGTTTGGAGAGCCACTGATGTGCCTAAACATTGAAACCCCCCACAAGTGACACCATTTTGGAAAGTAGACCCCCTAAGGAACTTATCTAGATGTGTGGTGAGCACTTTGACCCACCAAGGTCTTCTCAGAAGTTTATAATGCAGAGCCGTAAAAATAAAACAAAAATTTTTTCCCACAAAAATTAATTTTAGCCCCCAGTTTTGTATTTTCCCGAGGGTAACAGGAGAAATTGGACCCCAAAAGTTGTTGTCCAATTTGTCCTGAGTGCGCTGATACCCCATATGTGGGGGGAAACCACCGTTTGGGCACATGGGAGGGATCGGAAGGGAAGGAGCGCCATTTGGAATGCAGACTTAGATAGAATGGTCTGCAGGCGTCACATTACGTTTGCAGAGCCCCTAATGTACCTAAACAGTAGAACCCCCCACAGTGACACCATTTTGGAAAGTAGACCCCCTAAGGAACTCATCTAGATATGATGTGAGAGCTTTGAACCCCTAAGTGTTTCACTACAGTTTATAATGCAGAGCCGCGCAAATAAAAAATATATTTTTTTTTTCACAAAAATTATTTTTTAGCCCCCAGTTTTGTATTTTTCCAAGGGTAACAGAAGAAATTGGACCCCAAAAGTTGTTGTCCAATTTGTCCTGAGTACGCTGATACCCCATATGTTGGGGTAAACCCCTGTTTGGGCACACGGGAGAGCGCGGAAGGGAAGGAGCACTGTTTTACTTTTTCAACGCAGAATTGGCTGGAATTGAGATCAGACACCATGTCACGTTTGGAGAGCCCCTGATGTGACTAAACAGTGGAAACCCCCCAATTATAACTGAAACCCTAATTCAAACACACCCCTAACCCTAATCCCAACGGTAACCCTAACAACACCTCTAACCCAGACACACCCCTAACCCTAATCCCAACTCTATTCCCAACCGTAAATGTAAACCAAACCCTAACCCTAACCTTAGCCCCAACCGTAACTGTAGCCTTAACCCTAGCCCCAACCCTAGCCCCAACCCTAACCCTAGCCCTAGCCCCAACCCTAGCCCTAACCCTAACCCTAGCCCTAGCCCTAGCCCTAACCCTAACCCTAATGGGAGAATGGAAATAAATACATTTTTTACATTTTTTTATTTTTCCCTAACAAAGAGGGTGATGAAGGGGGGTTTGATTTACTTTTATAGTGGGTTTTTTAACGGATTTTTATGATTGGCAGCCGTCACACACTAAAAGACGTTTTTTATTGCAAAAAATATTTTTTGCGTTACCCCATTTTGAGAGCTATAATTTTTCCATGTTTTGGTCCACAGAGTCATGTGAGGTCTTGTTTTTTGCAGGACGAGTTGAAGTTTTTATTGGTAACATTTTCAGACACGTGACATTTTTTTATCGCTTTTTATTCCGATTTTTGTGAGGCAGAATGACCAAAAACCTGCTATTCATGAATTTCTTTTGGGGGAGGGGTTTATACCGTTCCGCGTTTGGTAAAATGGATAAAGCAGTTTTATTCTTTGGGTCAGTACGATTACAGCGATACCTCATTTATATCATTTTTTTTATGTTTTGGCGCTTTTATACGATAAAAACTATTTTATAGAAAAAATAATTATTTTTGCATCGCTTTATTCTGAGGACTATAACTTTTTTTTATTTTTTGCTGATGATGCTGTATGGCGGCTCGTTTTTTGCGGGACAGAATGACGCTTTCAGCGGTACTATGGTTATTTATATCTGTCTTTTTGATCGCGCATTATTCCACTTTTTGTTCGGTGGTATGATAATAAAGCGTTGTTTTTTGCCTCGTTTTTTTTTTTTTTCTTACGGTGTTTACTGAAGGGGTTAACTAGTGATATAGTTTTATCGGTGGGGTCGTTACGGACGCAGCTATACTAAATATGTGTACTTTTATTGCTTGTTTGTTTTTTATTTAGATAAAGAAATGAATTTATGGGAATAATATATATATTTTTTTCATTATTTAGGAATTTTTTTTAAAAATTTTTTTACACGTGTGGAAATTTTTTTTTTTTTTAACTTTTTTACTTTATCCCATGGGGGGACATCACAGATTGGTGATCTGACAGTTTGCACAGCACTCTGTCAGATCACCGATCTGACTTGCAGCACTGCAGGCTTCACAGTGCCTGCTCTGAGCAGGCTCTGTGAAGCCACCTCCCTCCCTGCAGAACCTGGATGCCGCGGCCATCTTGGATCCGGGCCTGGAGCAGGGAGGGAGGTGAGCAGACCCTCGCAGCAACGCGATCACATCACGTTGCTGCGGGGGGCTCAGGGAAGCCCGCAGGGAGCCCCCTCCCTGCGGGATGCTTCCCTGTGCCGCCGACACACCACGATCATGTTTGATCACGGTGTGTCGGGGGTTAATGTGCCGTGGGCAGTCCGTGACCGCTCCTGGCTCATAGTGCCGGATGTCAGCTGCGATAGGCAGCTGACACCCGGCTGCGATCGCCGCGCTCCCTCCGTGAGCGTGGCTGATCGCGCTGGACGTACTACTCCATCCTTGGGAAGTAGGGCCCACCCCACATGGACGGAATAGTACATCCATTGGCAGAAAGGGGTTAAACCGCAGTAAGCGGACATATGTTTGGCATTATTGTAATGGAAAGAAGGCACTTTAATAGTCACTGCAGCCATAGATTAATTCTTTCACAGGTGCAGTTTCTACAATGGGGTAACTTTTGTGTTTTTTTATGTTCTGGCACCTTAGGAGCTCCGCAAATATCACCCGCAAACTATTCTTGCAAAATCTGTGCTCCAAAAGCCAAATAGAACTCCTTCCATCTCAGCACTGATGTGTTGCCTAACAGTGATTTTTGACAACATATGGGGCAGCACCGCACTTGGGAGAAATTGTGCAAAATATATTGTGGGGTCTAGTTTCACCTATTAACCCTTGTGTAGCTGATAAAATTGCAGCAAATACAAAAATTACATTTTTACCAATGAAATGTCGTATTTCCATGTCTCAATGCTATAAAATTCTGTGACGCATTTATTGGTTCAAAATACTCACTACGCCTGTAGATGAATTCCTTGAGGGTCTAGTTTCCAAAGAAGGGTCACTTGTGGGCAGTTTCTGATGTTTTCATATGTCAGGGGCATTTCAAATGCGACACTGCATTCACAATCTATTCCTATCCCTCTATCTCTCATGTGCCCAAGCAGAAGTTTTTGACCACATATGGAGCATAATCGTATTCATGACAAATTGCTCAACAAATTATGGATCCATATTATCCTATTATCCATTGTGAAATTTACAAATTTGGGGCAAAACATTTTTTTTTAAAAAAAGGTAATTTTCAATACAGTGCCTTGCGAAAGTATTCGGCTCCCTCGAACTTTTCAACCTTTTCCCACATATGCTTCAAAACATAAAGATACCAAATGTAAATATTTGGTGAAGAATCAACAACAAGTGGAACACAATTGTGAAGTTGAACTAAATTTATCAGTTAATTTACATTTTTGTGGTAATTCAAAAACTGAAAAGTGGGATGTGCAATATTATTCGGCCCCTTTAACTTAATACTTTGTTGCGCCACCTTTTGCTGCGATTACAGCTGCAAGTCGCTTGGGGTATGTCTCTATCATTTTTGCACATCGAGAGACTGAAATTCTTGCTCATTCTTCCTTGGCAAACAGCTCGAGCTCAGTGAGGTTTGATGGAGATCGTTTGTGAACAGCAGTTTTCAGCTCTTTCCACAGATTCTCAATTGAATTGAGGTCTGGACTTTCACTTCACCATTCTAACACCTGGATACTTTTATTTGTGAACCATTCCATTGTAGATTTTGCTTTATGTTTGGGATCATTGTCTTGGAAGACAAATCTCCATCCCAGTCTCAGGTCTTTTGCAGACTCCAACAGGTTTACTTCAAGAATGGTCCTGTATTTGGCTCCATCCATCTTCCCATGAATTTTAACCATCTTCCGTGTCCCTGCTGAAGAAAAGCAGGCCCAAGCCTTGATGCTGCCACCACCATGTTTGACAGTGGGGATGGTGTGTTCAGGGAGATGAGCTGTGTTGCCTTTATGCCAAACAACGTTTGGCATTGTAGCCAAAAAGTTCAATTTTGGTTTTATCTGACCAGAGCACCTTCTTCCACATGCTTGGTGTGTCTCCCAGGTGGCTTGTTGCAAACTTTAAATGACACTTTTTATGGATATCTTTGAGAAATGGCTTTCTTCTTGCCACTCTTCCATAAAGGCCAGATTTGTGCAGTGTACGACTGATTGTTGTCCTATGGACATACTGTCCCACCTCAGCTGTAGACCTCTGCAGTTCATCCAGAGTGATCATGGGCCTCTTGGCTGCATCTCTGATCATTCTTCTCCTTGTTTGAGATGAAAGTTTAGAGGGACGGCTGGATCTTTGTAGATTTGCAGTGGTATGATACTCCCTCCATTTCAATGATCGATTGCACAGTGCTCTTTGGGATGTTTAAAGTTTTGTAAATCATTTTGTATCCAAATCTGGCTTTAAGCTTCTCCCCAACACTATCACAGACCTGCCAGTTTGTTCCTTGGTCTTCATGATGCTCTCTGTGCTTGAAACAGAGCCATGAGACTATCACAGAACAGGTGCATTTATACGGAGACTTGATTACACACAAGTGGATTATATTTATCATCAAAAGGCACTAAGGACAACATTGGATCATTCGGAGATCCACAATGAACTTCTGGAGTGAGTTTGCTGCACTGAAAGTAAAGGGCCAAATAATATTGCACGCCCCACTTTTCAATTTTTGAATTTCCACAAAAAATTAAAATAACCAATACATTTCTTTCAACTTCACAATTGTTTTCCACTTGCTGTTGATTCTTCACCAAAAATTTACATTGGTATCTTTATTTTTGAATCATGATATGTGGGAAAAGGTTGAAAAGTTCCTGGGAGCCAAATACTTTCGCAAGGCACTGTATGATGGCCAAATGTTATCAAATTATGTGTAGTACCTGTGGATTCAAAATACTCCCTATACCCCTGGATAAAATCCTTGAGGGATGTAGTTTCCAAAATAGGTAAGCTTGTGGGGTTTTTTCATTGTTTAGGCACATCAGGAGATCTCCAAATGCGACATGGCGCCCGCAGACCATTCCATCAAAGACTGCATTCCAAAACGTCACTCCTTCATTTCCAAGCCCTGCCATTCACCCAAATAGTAGTTTTTCTCCACATATGGAGTGTTGGTGTACTCAGGAGAAATTACACAAAAAAGTTTGTCATCCATTTTCTCATGTTACCCTTCTGAAAATAAAAAAAATTGGACTAAAGTACATATTTGTGGTTATTTTTTTCACAGCTCTATGGTATAAACTTCTGTCACGCATCTGAGAGTTTAAGGTTCTTACCACACATTTAGATACATTTCTTAAGGGGTATAGCTTCCAAAATGGGGTCAGTTGTGGAGGGTTTCCACTGTTTAGGAACATCAGGGGCTCCCCAAATGCAACATGGCGTCCACTAATTACTCCAGAAAATTTAACATTCAAAAAGTCAAATGGCGCTCCTTCCCTTCCAAGACTTGCTGTGCACCCAAACAGTGGATTTGCCCCGCATAAGGGGTATCATCATACTAAGGAGAAATTGCACAACACATTTTAGGGTCTATTTTCTCCTGTTACCCTTTTTAAAATAACACATTTGGAGCTAAAGAAAATTTTTGTGAAAAAAGTTAAATGTTCATTTTTTCATTCCAGATTGCTTTATTTGATGTAAAGCATTGGAAAGGTTAATAAACTTCTTGAATGTGGTTTTGAGCATTTATAGGGGAGCAGTTGTTTGAGTGGTGTCACTTTTTGGTGTTTGCTGTCACATAGGCCCCCAAAGTGACTTCAAATGTGATGTGGTCCCTACAAAACTGGTTTTCTACATTTTGTTAAAAAAAATAAGAAATCGCTTAATTATTTTAACCATTCTAACTTCCTAACAAAAAAATTATGTTTCTAAAATTGTTCTGATGTAAAGTAGACAGGTAAGAAATGTTATCTATTAACTATTTTGTGTCACATAACTCTCTGATTTAACCTCTTCATGTACTAGAAAATGGGAAAAATATTCCAAGTGCTGTGAAAACAAACAAAAGTGCAATTCCATGCATGTTTTTTGTTTGGCTTTTTTGCTAGGTTAGCTAAATGTTAAAACTGACCTGCCATTATGATTCTGCAGATCAGTACGAGTTCATAGACATTAAACATGTCTAGGGTATTTTTTATATAAGTGGTGAAAAAAATTCCAAACTTTGCTAAAACAAAATTGTGCCATTTTCCGATACCCGTAGAATCTCCATTTTTTGTGATCTGGGGTCAGGTGAGGGCTTATTTTTTGCATGCTCAGCTTATGTTTTTAGTGATACCATTTTGGTGCAGATACATTCTTTTGATCGCCCATTATTGCATTTTAATGCAATGTCGCAGTAAACAAAAAAATGTAATTTTGGCGTTTCAAATTTTTTTTCTCGCCACGTCGTTTAGCGATCAGGTTAATCCTTTTTTTATTGATAGATTGGGCGATTCTGAATGCAGCAATACCAAATATGTGTACATTTGATTTTATTTTTTTTGTTTTATTTTGAATGGGGCAAAAGGGGTTGATTTAAACTTTTGTTTTTATTTATTTCTTTTTCTAAACTTTTTTTTAACTTTTTCCATGCTTCAATAGCCTTCATGGGAGGCTAGAAGCTGGCATAGCCTGGTCGGCTCTGCTACATAGCAGCGATGTTCAGATCGCTCCTATGTAGCTTAATTACAGGCTTGCTATAAGTACCAACCACAGGGTGGCGCTCTCAGCAAGCCGGCATCAGTAACCATAGAAGTCTCATGGACCTCTATGGTTACTATACTGACGTATTGCTGACCCCGATCATGTGCCTGGGATCGGAGGTGAGCACATTTCCACCCGCGTGGCCGAAAGCGGTAGTTAAATGCTGCTGTCAGCGTTTGACAGCGGCATTTAACTAGTTAATAGCAGCGGGTGGGTCACGATGCCACTCACCGCTATTGCGCGCACATGTCAGCTGTTCAAAACAGCTGATATGTTGTGGCTTTGATGTGGGCTCACCGCCGGAGCTCACATCAAAACAGGGGATCTGACCTCGGACGTACTATCCTGTGCGAAGTCCAAAAGGGGTTAAAGGAACAAAAATTAAATGTTTGAAAATTGTTAAATTTTAAAAAATGTTGCTAAATTTTGATTTTTTTCATAAACGAACGCAAGTCATTCAGAATCAGTGGAATATGTTGAAGTATTCCAGAGTTTTTAGCGCATAAAGTGACAATGGTCAAAATTGTAAAATTTGGTGGGTCATTAAGTTCAAAATTGGCTTGGTCATTAATAGTTAAAGGAGGATTACAAACAGTCTGCTTTCCCTCCAGTGCACAAGCTAAGCTGAGCTAATATCCAGATATTTTTCAATAATGTAGCACCATTTCTGAAAGAAAGTAGTCAAGCATTTATAATTATGTACAGGTCTTTATTTTCATTATTATCTTAACCAGAATCTATTTTTCAGATCTGAATAATGTATGAATACTCAACTGTCAATTTCTCGGGCAACCAATGGACCTTTTTTAGTTTACTTAAGGCCGGTTTCATACGTCAGTGGCTCCGGTACGTGAGGTGACAGTTTCCTTACGTACCGGAGACACTGACTCATGTAGACACATTAAAATCAATGTGTCTCTGCACATGTCAGCGTGTTTTCACGGACCGTGTGTCCATTTGAAAAACACGGAGACATGTCAGTGTTTGTGGGAACGCACGGATCACACGGACCCATTAAAGTCAATGGGTCCATGTAAAACACGTGCCGCACACGGATGATGTCCATGTGCAGTTCGTGTGCCGTGCAGGAGACGGCACTACTGTAAGTGCTGTCCCCCCCGTGTGTGCTGCTTAAGCCGGAATTCATCCCTTCTTCCCAGCAGCGTTCGCTGGAGAGGAGGAATGAATAATCTTTTTTTTTTTTTCTTTCCCCTTAAAAATAAAGTTTGTGCGTCCCCTCCCGCCTCCCATCCCCTGTGCGCCCCCCCCCCCCGCTTGCCAGGAAATACTCACCGACACCCAGCTCCAGCGATGTCTCCTCTCAGCGGCTGCAGCCTGTGCTGTGTGAGCGGTCACATGGTCCCGCTCATTACAGTGAGGAATATGCCCATATTCCTCACTGTAATGAGCGGGACCACGTGACTGCTCACACAGGGCCTGCTACCAGCGCTGAGAGGAGACATCGATGGAGCTGGGCGTCGGTGAGTATTTTCTGGCAAGTGGGGGTAAGGCGCATAGGGGATGGGAGGTGGGAGGGGACGAACAAACTTTATTTTTAAGGGAAAAGAAAAAAAAAAAGATTATTCATTCCTTCTCTTCAGTGAACGCTGCTGGGAAGAAGGGATGAATACCGGCTCCAGCACCGCACGCAGGGGACTGCGCTTAACTGTAGCGCTGTCTCCTGCGTGGTCCTCAGTCGGCACACGGGCGGCACACGACTGCCGCACATGTTCCACACTGATGTGCTACGTAAGCACACGGACACACGGACACAGAATTATCTGGACGTGTGGGACAGGCCTTATGCTTGCAAGTTCTAGCCAAGGGTTCATACTTTTGTCTTACCTGTTACCAGTAAAAACATTCCAATCTGCTGGGGAAAACCATGGAATTCACTCAGTGTTGCATTTTAAAAAGGCCAATTGATAGTTTAAAAATGTCATTTTGCAGTATTTTAAGGTCAGCAAATTGCTTTTCTGAAGTTATCCTGTATATTTTCATTCTAATTCGAATACTCACCATTTTGAAGATCACAGTCAGAAAACAGCTACATTTTTGTTTACTACCATAGGCTAAAAACCTGTACAGATGTAATTCCTCTCACAGCTGCTAAAATCTATCTCCAGATTTGTTTCAATGTATCATTGTAAGTGAAATATATCAGCCTGGAGTCCAACATGTGTAATTCACAGTGGTTTGCTTAGCTTCTATATAATTGTAAAAAAAAAAATCACCTGGTGTGTGAAATATTAAATCTGAACAGGTTTCAGCTTCTCGATGTTCTAATTCATTGACATCATATAGCGATCTAGAAAATGGCAATGAATCAAAAATATATTTGAGGGTTACAGAACCTTATATCAAAATAATTAAGTTTTATAAAAAAAATGAACAATGATTATAATGTTTGCCACGGGAATAGTGTGAATGAAGAGTAAAATTTTATTAATAGAAACAAAAACATATCGAACAAGATTATTATTGTGGAATCATCTTTTTTTTTGTGAAAGAACATTGTTATTTCTACTAAATTGTTTTTTCAAGCAAAGTGTAGGTGGCATTTGTGTGAAAAGAGGCTCATTTTTGCAAAATATTAAAGAGATCAGATAGCTTTCTTGAAATGCTTAGCTGGCAATACCTAAACCTAAAGTAGTTAACAATTTATGCATAGAAGTTTAGGAGAACTAAAGAGGAACAGGAATTGTACATTTATGAGAAAACAAGTTTTTACTAAAACATACTTTGCAGTGAAAGTAGTTATTGATGACGAGTAGAATATGCCATAATATTTGTCTTTGAAGATGCCATGCATATTTGTGTCAGTGATACAGTTATAATCATTCTCACTCTTACTCCATAGTCAGTATTTGGTCAGTATTTTACATCAGTTTTTGTAAGCCAAAACCAGGAGTGTGCGAAAAATGCAGAAGTGGTGGCGTGTTTCTGTTGTAGTTTTTCACTGATTGTTCCACTCCAAATTTTGGCTTACCAATACTGATGTAAAATACTGAACAAAAACTGAACATGTGAATGTGACCTTAGGCTAGGTTCACACAACATTTTTTCTGTCATTCAATAAAATCGGTCTGGTTATGCCAATTACACTCTGATCAGACTCTCATCAGAGTTTGGCCAGAGTCTGAAAAGATTTTCTCAAAATGTGGAGAATGAAAAAAATGTTCTGTCCGTGAAAATTGGACTTCACTCGGATATCATTAAAGTGTAGCCCCAATTTTTTTCACAGACCCATAGACTTAAATTGTTGGGTGTGTTCTGATTATAGGAGGCAAATCGTGCATGGATATATGGATATATGCACGGCCTTATTGAATAACGTGGGGATGAGTGCTACTTGTCTAACCAATGGATAACACTCATCAGATTTTTACAGTTGTGTGTACGAGCTCTTACAGATTATACTTGGGTCTGGAATAATAACATATTTAATAGCGATGAGCCAATGTGCTCGGATAAGGTGTTATCCGAGCATGCACGTGTGCTAATAGAGTGTCTTTGGCATGCTCGAAAAATATGTTTGAGTCCCAGCAGCTGCATGCCTCACAGCTGTTCGACAGCGACAACACAAGCAGGGATTACCTGTTTGTTAAGCAATCCCTGCATGTGTTGCTTATGTCGAACAGCGGCGAGACATGCAGGTGTGGGGACTTGAACATATTTTTCAAGCACGCCAAAGACACTCTATTAGTACAGGAGCATGATTGGATAGCACCTTATCCGAGCACGTTTCGCTCATCACTAATGGTTATAGCTTAGGTTTTAGAGGAGTGTTTTTTCATACTTGTAAATAAAAATGATGCACAGTGGCCCCTTCATTAATACTATTAACGGAGCTCCTGACTTTCTCCCCTCTGGAAAGACCACTTGATTTACAGCTATTTACAAAGATTCCTTCTTTTGTTTTTATTTTAGATGCAGCATTATATGACTTCAAAATCTTAGTATTTATGATTTCATTTTGAGGCTGCATTGCTCCAGTGTATGCGCTACAATAATACAGTACGTATCCTGTGATAGTATGTCACATAAATCATAGTTGAGATTCTCAGCATGGAGGAAAAGTGCTCCAGAGGGTATCATCTCTGTAGTGTACGCTTGTACTGTTCTTATGGTGTGCACCTCACATGTATCGCACAGTGTACGATGATAGTATATTGATGAGTTGTTTTTTATTATGTAAGAAATGACTTACAGGCATTTCTTTATAGAATATAATAAAATAATAGATACTCGTGGCTTCATAATTTAATCAGAAAAAAAACATTTAGTGATACCCCTTATTTTCTTGAACAGTTTAACTATCTTTGTTTCTACCTTAGTCTATCAATGATTTTTTCAGAAATCCTTTTTTTTTCCATTCATGGCATGGCATTGACCACACAGCAGTCCAGCTTCATTCTGCTTCTTGACATGTGACCCAATAGCATAATTAAAAGGCTGTCATCCATCGAGCTTTTTCTCTGGTAACAGAAGTCCGGCATAATTATACATTTACCTCCTATGTGTACAAAGAGCCAAAAAAGCCCAGATGGATAGATGTTAAATTTATTTCGTGGAAATAAACCTTTATTTTTTATAGCTGGAGAAAAAGCCTAGATTCCAAACGGACATAACATCAATCCATCATAAAAGGCTCTATACATTAGGGTATCATTACAGTTTCCGCTGTTGAGCTATACGGCTATAATATTTAGCTATTACAAAAGTTAAATATGTTTCGAAAAATGGTTTCTCTGTAGCCATAAATAATTTGTATTAGCGCCGATCATGGTAACTAGTTTGAGCAATATCTGCCAAGGGATGACAAGTTAACAGTACCCTCCTGTAATTGTAACCTTTATCCCTACTGTTTATCTATCCTTGAAGTGAGCACTTCCATTAAATTATGGATCGCAGATTTTTTTTTTTTCTTTCAATTTGTTCTCTGTCAAATAACAGACCTTATTTTTGCAGTCTTCAGACTAAATGAAAATGCTGGCTTGTTGAACATGTAATAGTGCTATGTCTCGCTTGCTCTTATGAAATTGTTAATAGATTTACTGTAAACTTTGACTTATATTCAGCAAGACTCCACTTTACTCAGCATAATTTAGTTGGCCTGTCTCTGCCTACAGTCTAATAATTATCCCCGTAGCCAAGAAAATGAAAATTTGAACTTCATTTTAAGGATATGTGAGAAATAAAAATGCCTGCTCTTGCTAAATTATAAGGTCTTTCATAAATTAATTCAGGAATCTTATATTATATTGTATTCCATATTGTGACCATTAGACATATTAATTATTCATGCCTCGGAGTACATGTGACAAGAGCTTTAATATACTGCCCTAATGATTTCTGGAAGAGATATCATTGCTCTGAATGGCTGAGAGAACACAGAATTACATCAATGGAATACATTTATATCCGTATTAATTACATTGCACCCAATACGTGAAGCAACCGCCCTGGAATTCTGTTAAACACTGCATAGAAATACAGTAGACCTAACTTACGTAGCACGATTTTTTTTTTATAATATAAGGATTTATCAGAGTTGTTTTATAGGACTAAAGTTAGCTACATGATTACTTTACATCTATTGTGGCCATTGTTGCTCATTTTTGTGGGATTGGACAATGGTGTAATTTTTATAAGGGATTTATGACTGACCCTACACTGTCATTCTGGAGCTAATGGTGCAAACTGGAAATAAAAATGTTTGAACCTCTGTTGCTAGAAGCAACAAAATGTTAATTTCACCTTCTAACTCTTATTTATCAGGTTGGGGTTAAAGCTGATGACAGAACATCATAAACTTTCCCTTATTGGTTTATCATTAGCGTTAAAAACAAGACACTAGCAAGTGCACCATTTGGCTCCACTAAATCCATTCTTCTTTTTGTGTGAAATCTAGTGGTGAAGTGTGGCATAGCATTGGGGGTTGCCAACACCCAAAGCATGGCATATATTGTGCCAGCTAGTCCAAAAATAGTGCCTTTAGAAATAATTAATGTCTTCTTAAGGCTCCCTTAAAAGTGACAGTGTCCCCTCCAAAAGAATTAATGTTACTTTTGTGCGACCTCCTGAAAAATAGTTTAAAGCTTGTAGGCCATAGACCTACACCATCTTACAGAACATAGAAATTTATTGCGCAGTCAGCCATTGGCTTCACTTACTCTACCACACAATACAACTGTAACAGCTTTATGATGATGCTATTATAGTTGAAAGTGTCTTTTGCCCGGAAATGCAAGTCACCCTGCCAGAAGTCCGTGCATGTGCACTGCCCCAGATCTTTAACGCTAGTCATACTATTACTCCTTCTTTTTGTTAGAACATTTTTTGTCCTAAAGAGAGAAATTGCATTTGTTCTTCCATCCCAATATTGCTATGTGCAGGGAAGTAACACGAAGAGAACCATTGGGGGAGTCTCACAGATTGTGAGTTAACATGCATGCAACGTAATGCATCAGGCTGTTTAGCTTGTTAAGTAAAAACAGTTGCTAGCATTACTTTTGTGATGGCATGGATTCATGGTAATAAAGCTTATCTCTATACTTTGGAGATTGACATTTCAGAAAACTGAGAAGGAAATGAAATAGTTGCCCTTGTAGCTTGGTGCCCCAATTTTTTCCTTTATGCATCTCTCATTTGTGCACCGCCTACCTTATGTCATTATACCTACAACTATTATGCATGACTTTATTCATCACATCCCAAAATAAATAGAGTCTCATTAGACAATTGCCAGCCAAATACACAGATGCATCACTCACTGTATGTTATAGTAAGAACACTGTAGATAATAATAAAGGACAACAATAAGGGATAATGTAATGGATGATGTTTCAAGTACTAATTGTGGACACTGTATGAAGAAATGTATCTAGAAGCTCAGCATAGGGGGAGCATGACACAGCTCTGTGCACCCCCAGCTCAGGATTTTCAGAGTCCTGTATATAACTGTCATGTAAGTTAGTGTCAAGTGTAAGCACACCTACTAGTACAGTTTTCATCCTTATAGGATCAGCGACGGCCAAAGTCCGGCGGCAATGTGGCCGCTCTTTCCTCCCCGCAGTCTGTGCCCGCTCCATACTCCCCACCAGTCATCCAGTCAGCCCTCTCACAGGGCTAATGCCAGCGTTACTGTAGCGGATGTAACACACTCCGGTTACGCAGCTATTAACCCTGTGTGACCAACTTTTTACTATTGATGCTGCATATGCAAGCATATGTAAATAAGAATAATAAAAAAAGGTTATTCTCACCCTCCGACGTCGCGTCCTGTCCTCGGCAGTGCAAGCGGCAGGTTCCAGTGCTAAGGATGCTATGCGAGAAGGACCTGCCATGACGTCACGGTCATGTCACCGCAACGTCATCACAGGTTCTCCGCTCATACCAACCCTGGGACCGGAAGCTGCCGCGTGAACCGCACACAGGCAACAGGACAACAAGGGGCCCTCAGAAGGAGAGTATATGTTTATTTTTTTAATTTTTAACCTGTTACATACGTGACTGGGCAATATACAGTGGGGCAAAAAAGTATTTAGTCAGTCAGCAATAGTGCAAGTTCCACCACTTAAAAAGATGAGAGGCGTCTGTAATTTACATCATAGGTGGACCTCAACTATGGGAGACAAACTGAGAAAAAAAAATCCAGAAAATCACATTGTCTGTTTTTTTAACATTTTATTTGCATATTATGGTGGAAAATAAGTATTTGGTCAGAAACAAACAATCAATATTTCTGGCTCTCACAGACCTGTAACTTCTTCTTTAAGAGTCTCCTCTTTCCTCCACTCATTACCTGTAGTAATGGCACCTGTTTAAACTTGTTATCAGTATAAAAAGACACCTGTGCACACCCTCAAACAGTCTGACTCCAAACTCCACTATGGTGAAGACCAAAGAGCTGTCAAAGGACACCAGAAACAAAATTGTAGCCCTGCACCAGGCTGGGAAGACTGAATCTGCAATAGCCATCCAGCTTGGAGTGAAGAAATCAACAGTGGGAGCAATAATTAGAAAATGGAAGACATACAAGACCACTGATAATCTCCCTCGATCTGGGGCTCCACGCAAAATCCCACCCCGAGGGGTCAGAATGACCACAAGAACGGTGAGCAAAAATTCCAGAACCACGCGGGGGGACCTAGTGAATGAACTGCAGAGAGCTGGGACCAATGTAACAAGGCCTACCATAAGTAACACACTACGCCACCATGGACTCAGATCCTGCAGTGCCAGACGTGTCCCACTCCTTAAGCCAGTACATGTCCGGGCCCGTCTGAAGTTTGCTAGAGAGCATTTGGATGATCCAGAGGAGTTTTGGGAGAATGTCCTATGGTCTGATGAAACCAAACTGGAACTGTTTGGTAGAAACACAACTTGTCGTGTTTGGAGGAAAAAGAATACTGAGTTGCATCCATCAAACACCATACCTACTGTAAAGCATGGTGGTGGAAACATCATGCTTTGGGGCTGTTTCTCTGCAAAGGGGCCAGGACGACTGATCCGGGTACATGAAAGAATGAATGGGGCCATGTATCGTGAGATTTTGAGTGCAAACCTCCTTCCATCAGCAAGGGCATTGAAGATGAAACGTGGCTGGGTCTTTCAACATGACAACGATCCAAAGCACACCGCCAGGGCAACGAAGGAGTGGCTTCGTAAGAAGCATTTCAAGGTCCTGGAGTGGCCTAGCCAGTCTTCAGATCTCAACCCTATAGAAAACCTTTGGAGGGAGTTGAAAGTCCGTGTTGCCAAGCGAAAAGCCAAAAACATCACTGCTCTAGAGGATATCTGCATGGAGGAATGGGCCAACATACCAACAACAGTGTGTGGCAACCTTGTGAAGACTTACAGAAAACGTTTGACCTCTGTCATTGCCAACAAAGGATATATTACAAAGTATTGAGATGAAATTTTGTTTCTGACCAAATACTTATTTTCCACCATAATATGCAAATAAAATGTTAAAAAAACAGACAATGTGATTTTCTGGATTTTTTTTTTCTCAGTTTGTCTCCCATAGTTGAGGTCTACCTATGATGTAAATTACAGACGCCTCTCATCTTTTTAAGTGGTGGAACTTGCACTATTGCTGACTGACTAAATACTTTTTTGCCCCACTGTACTATGTAGCTGGGCAATATACTATGTGACTGGCCAATATACTACATGACTGGGCAGTATACTACGTGTATGTGCTGTATACTATGTGGCTCTGTGCTTTATACTGTGTCGCTGTGCAATATACTACGTGGTTGGGCAATATACTACGTCGCTGGGCAATATACTACGTGACTGGGCAATATACTACATGGCTGGGCAATGTACTATGTGACTGGGCAATGTATAACGTGACTGGGCAATATACTACGTGGCTGGGCAATATACTATGTGGCTGGACAATATACTATGTCACTGGGCAATATACTATGTAGCTGGGCAATATACTACATCACTGGGCAATATACTACGTGACTGGGCAATATACTACGTGACAGGGCAATATACTACGTGGCTGGGCAATATACTATGTGGCTGGGCAATATACTACATCACTGGGCAATATACTACGTAGCTGGGCAATAAACTACGTAGCTGAGCAATATACTAAGTGGCTGGGCAATATACTACATGGTTGGGCAATGTACTAGGGGGCTGGGCAATATACTACGTGGTTGGGCAATATACTACGTGACTGGGCAATATACTACATGGCTGGGCAATGTACTATGTGACTGGGCAATGTATAACGTGACTGGGCAATATACTACGTGGCTGGACAATATACTACGTCACTGGGCAATATACTATTTAGCTGGGCAATATACTACATCATTGGGCAATATACTACGTGACTGGGCAATATACTACGTGACAGGGCAATATACTACGTGGCTGGGCAATATACTATGTGGCTGGGCAATATACTACATCACTGGGCAATATACTACGTAGCTGGGCAATAAACTACGTAGCTGAGCAATATTCTAAGTGGCTGGGCAATATACTACATGGTTGGGCAATATACTACGGGGCTGGGAAATATACTACGTGGTTGGGCAATATACTACGTGGCTGGCCAATATACTACGTGGGCTGTGCAATATACTACGTAGACATGCATATTCTAGAATACCCGATGCATTAGAATCTAGCTCCAGACTTAAAATTCGTAGGAATAAAATAATTCTAAAAAATATATCAAAAAGTTCAGCTCATATCCAGGATGTCCACTGCTCAGAGACTGCTGTGCATTAGGGGTATTTCATAGAAGACAAATGATCTCCAGAAGTAGGAGGATCGGGAACAAATTCAATATTTTATTAGAATAAATATAAAATTAAAAACAAACATTACCCCCACCACCTATGAACTTTAAAAAGTTAGGCAGTTTTGTTTCAGACGCATGTCCTTAGTCATTGCACTCTGTGGAACGCATTTGACTAACTTTCTAAAGTTTTTAGATTCTAATAAAATTTTAGATTTTTTACCAGATCCTCCCTCTGCTGAAAATTGTCTTCTCTAAAATCGTCTTCTTTGAAGGCTGAAGTATCCTTTTTAATGTAAACTTCCTGATGTAGAACGGATCTCTGCAGAACAAGTACCAATTAATGAAAAGAAGCCTGTTGTACCTAAAAGGAGTATTTAACTTCACATCAGTAATTCAACTAGATAAGAGAACTTTAAATTTGAGGAAGTTGGACAGAGATAAGTGAATAAATCTGTATCTATTGGTTCAGTACAGCAAAAAAATGTGATCTTTATGAATCTGTTGAACACTGTTGGCTGGGACTGGATGAAGGATAGGTAGAGATTAGTGATGAGTGAACGTGCTCTGATATCATGTTATCCGAGCATGCTGGAGTGTTATAACCACAGCTGCATGATTTGCGTGTGTTAAACACTAGCATCACATGCAGGGATTGCCTGTTTGATAGGCAATAAAAGAACTGAACTAAAGAATCAGACCAGGATATAGGTTACAGCTTTTACTGGATCAACAAAATCAGTTTACAAGCTACACATTTCAGCATCTTACTGATACTTTCCTTGGGCCAAATATGTATAAGAATAGACAGGCGGAGTTTAAATAGGTAAAAACTTGCAGTAACAATAGGGAGGACACAAATAAACTGCGAGAAACAGAATTTTTAAGCAAATCCAGAAAATCACATCCTATGATTTTACAGAATTATTTTGCATTTTATTGCATTAAATAACTATTTGAGTCAATAGCAAAACAGAACTTAACATTTGGTACGGAAATATTTGCTTACAATTATAGAGGTCAGTCGTTTCCTGTAGTTCTTGACCACGTTTGCACACACTGAAGCTTAGATTTTGGCCCACTCCTCCATACACATCCTTTCTAGATTTTCAGGTTTCAAGACAGTCACTGGGCAATATTGAGTTTCAGCTCCATCTAAAGATTTTCTATTGGGTACAGATCTGGAGACTGGCTATGCCAATCAAGGACCTTGAAATGCTTCATACGGAGCCACTCCATAGTTTCCCTGGCTTCCTGCTTTGGGTCATTGTCATGCTGGAAGACCCAGTTACGACCCATTTTTAATGACCAAAATCTTGCCATACATGACCCCATCCATCTTCCCTTCAACAAGGTGCAGTCGTCCTGTTCCCTTTGCAGAAAAGCACACAGAAAGTATGATGTTTCCAGCACCATGAATCACGGTTGAAACAGTGTTCTTGGAGTTGTACTCATCCTTCTTGCTCCAAACATGGCGAATGATTCAAAAAGTTCTATTTTGGTCTCATGTAACCATATGACCTTCTCCCATGCCTCCTCTGGGTCAACCATAAATGCATTGGTGAACTTCAAACAGGCCTGGATGTGTGCTGGAGTGAGCAGGGGGACTTTGTGTGCCCTGCAGGATTTTGATTCATGACGGTTTGGTGTGTTACTTGTGGTAGTGTTTGAGACTGTGGTTCCAGCTCTCTTCAGGTCATAATCAGGCCATTCCATGTACACTACCATTCAAAAGTTTAGGGTCACTTAGACATTTCCTTATTTTTGAAAGAAAAGCACAGTTTTTTCCAATGAAGCTAACATTAAAAGATTCAGAATTACACTCTATATATTGTTAATGTGGTAAATGACTACTCTAGCTGCAAACGTCTGGTTTGTAATGCAATATCTTCATAGGTGTATAGAGGCCCATTTCCAACAACCATCACTCCAGTGTTCTTATGGTACTTTGTGTTTGCTTACTGTGTAAGAAGGCTAATGGATGGTTAGAATACCCTTCTAAACCCTTGTGAAAGTATGTTAGCACAGCTGAAAACAGTTTTGCTGATAAGTTATGATAACCTATAAACCTGACCTTTCTTTGAGTTAGTTGAGAATCTGGAGCATTATATTTGTGGGTTCCATTAAACTCTCAAAATGGCCAGACAAAAAGAACTTTCATGTGAAACTCAACAGTCTATTCTTGTTCTTAGAAATGAAGACTATTCCATGAGAGAAATTGCCAAGAAAGTGGAGATTTCCTGCAACAGTGTGTACTACTCCCTTCAGAGGAGAGGACAAACAGGCTCTAACCAGAGTAGAAAGAGAAGTGGGAGGCCCTGCTGCACAACTGAGCAACAAGACAAGTGCATTAGAGTCTGTAGTTTGAGAAATCGACACCTCACAGGTCCTCAACTGGCAGCTTTGTTAAATAGTACACGCAAAATGCCAATCTCAACGTCTACAGTGAAGAGGCGACTCCGGGATGCTGGCTTGCAGGGCAGAGTGGCAAAGAAAAGCCATACCTGAGACTGGCTAATAAAAGGAAAAGATTAATATGGGCAAAAGAACACAAACATTGGAAAGAGGAATATTGGAAAAAGTGTTATGGACAGACTAATCCAAGTTTGAGGTGTTTGGATCACACAGAAGAACATTTATGAGACACAGAACAACTGAAAATATGCTGGAAGAGTGCCTGATGCCATCTGTCAAGCATGGTGGAGGTAATGCAATGGTCTGTGGTTGCTTTGGTGCTGGTAAAATGGGAGATTTGTACAAGGTAAAAGGGATTTTGTATAAGGAAGGCTATCACTGCATTTTGCAAAGCCATGCCATACCCTGTGGACAGCGCTTGATTGCAGCCAATTTCATCCTACAACAGGACAATGATCCAAAGCACACCTCCAAACTATGCAAGAACTATTTAGGGAAGAAGCAGGCAGCTGGTATTCTATCTGTAATGGAGTGGCCAGCGCAGTCACCAGATCTCAACCTCATTGAGCTGTTGTGGGAGCAGCTTGACCGTATGGCACGTAAAAAGTGCCTATCAAGCCAAACCAACTTGTAGGAGGGGCTTCTGAAAGCAAGTGGTAAAATTTCTCCAGATTATCTCAGCAAATTAACTGCAAGAATGCCAAAGGTCTGCAATGCTGTAATTGCTGCAAAGGGAACATTTTTTTTTGACAAAACCAAAGTTTGATGGAGAAAATTATTATTTCAAATAAAAATCTTTTTTTCTAACCTTGCCAATGTCTGGACTAGATTTTCAATTCATTTGATTAATAAAAGTATGAGTTTTCATGAAAACCACAAAATTGTCTGGGTGACCCTAAACTTTTGGTAGTGTAGACATGGACTGATTTCTGACCTTTTCCCAAATCATCCTTACCCCAAAAGCAAGATCTTGCATGGAGCCCTAGACAGAGGAAGATTGACAGTCATCTTGTGTTTCCTCCATTTTCTATAATTGTGCCAACAGTTGTTGCCTTCTAACCAAGTTGCTTGCCTATTGTTTTGTAGCCCATCGCAGCCTTGTGCAAGTCTAGTATTCTGTCACTGGTGTCCTTAGACAGCTTCTTGGTCTTGACCATGGACGAGAGGTCAGAGTGTGATTGATAGAGTGTGTTAACAGATGTTTTTATACAGGTAATGAGTGCAAGCAGGTATAATTAATACATGTAATGAGTGCAGAGGTGGAGGTGATAAAATACTTATTTCATGCTATAAAATGCAATTTAATAATTTAAAAATCATACAATGTGATTTTCTGGATTTTATTTTCTAATTATGTCTCTTACAGTTGAAGTGTACCTATAGTGCCGGCAAAAAAATTTTTTACAAGTTCAATGAAACCACAAAATCTTAATATTCAAGTGGATTCAAGTGTTTTATTGTGGATATTTTATTATTATTTGTATGTTGTCATGTCACCCTTAGGTTTTATCACCATCTGCAGTCGTTTAGGCATGGATTCAGCAAGGCTGGCTAGGTATGTGGAGTCCATGTTTACCCACAGTGTCTTCAGCACCTTCTTTAATACTGTATATTTTGGATCATACCGTGACACGGCACAACCTTTGAGCCTCCCCTGACCAGCCTGAAAGTGCTCTCATCACTAAACATCACTTTCTTCCACTCTTCAGATGTCCAATCTTGATATTTCTTACAAAAGGCAAGCCTTTTCATCTTCATTGCTGCTGTGAGCAGGGGCTTCTTTGCGGCACGGCAACTTGGTAGACCCAGGTCCTTCAGCAGGCGGTGATGAATTGTCCTAGTAGCAATATTCTGGAGGAGCATAGGGTACTTGTTTTTTAGTTCAACAGCAGTTATAGAAGGATGTGACATCACTTCACGCTTCAGAAGCTTATCAGTCATTGGTGAAGTCTTCTTAGGTGCACCAGAGCCTGACTTCCTCTGAGGTACCATCCCAGGAGGCAATGATGCCGCCGACCACTTCAGTTGATAAATTGCTTCTCTTGACACTCCCAGATCTCTAGCTACAGCAATCACCGAATCCCCCTTCTTGAGCAGAGTCAAGGCACAGGATTTCTCTTCCATTTTAAGCTTCTTTCGACCCATTGTGGGAGATAATAAAAAACTGATGGAGATAATAAAAGACTGCCTAATAGTAAAACTGGCTGGGCTGCACATAACAACCAATCAGAATGCAGCTTTTGCTTAACCAGAGAAGTGAAAACTGAGCGTTGATTGGTTGATATTTGCAACAAAGCCAGCTTTAATATTAGACAGTTTTTTATTATCTCCCCCATTGTGTACACTTTTAAAAAGTGAAATTATGATGTGGATTTTATATGTAAAGTTTTTTTTTGCTGCGCAAGTGTAAAGATTTTTTTTGCCGGCACTGTAGGATAAAAATTACAGACCTCTACATCCTCTGTAGGTGGAAAAACTTGCACAATTGTCATTGTATCAAACACTTATTTTCCCCTCTGTAGTGCTGGGTGATAACAAATGGTTAAATGTACCGTCACACTAAGCAACGCTGCAGCGATACTGACAACGATGTCGATCGCTGCAGCGTCGCTGTTTGGTCACTGGAGAGCTGTCACACAGACAGCTCTCCAGCAACCAACGATCCCGAAGTCCCCGGGTAACCAGGGTAAACATCGGGTAACTAAGCTTTCCGGCCGCTGTGCTCACAGTCAGTGCAGAGGAGTGCAGAGAAGCACAGCGCCGGAGGACAGACAGCGGTAGGTAAGTATGAAATGTTTTTTTTTTTTACTTTTACGCTGGTAACCAGGGTAAACATCGGGTTACTAAGCGCGGCCCTGTGCTTAGTTACCCGATGTTTACCCTGGTTACCAGTGAAGACATCGCTGGATCGGTGTCACACATGCCGATCCAGCGATGTCAGTGGGAGATCCAGCGACGAAATATAGTTCTGGACTTTCTTCAGCAACCAACGATCTCCCAGCAGGGGCCTGATCGTTGGTCGCTGTCACACATACCGATTTCCTTAACGATATCGTTGCTACGTCACAAAAAGCAACGATATCGTTAACGATATCGTTAAGTGTGACGGTACCTTTAGTGAGTAATACTAAGGACAATAGGAAACAATAAAACTGTAAACAATACACTGCCACTGATAATGAATACTAACAGCGCAATTATTAACATGTTATTTCAACTACATCATTAAGGCCCCTTGGATAAAGACAGGATTTTTTCATGTGTGCTAATTTTACATTCTTTCTCTCCAAGATTCCCCACTCATGCTCCAAGATTCACATTACTATTTCTGATGTAATAAAATAACCACCCTTTTTAACTTTTTTTTGTTTGCACTTAATAATTTTTTGTCTAAAACATTTTTTTAACCTGATACAGGTAGATTTTGCTATAATACCTCTGGATTTTTTTTATATTGTTGCATTCTTATTTTATGATTCGTTCCACAATTTTTCCCAACTTTCCCACAGATTAGTGTTATTCATTGGTTAACATTGGGTTACTTAACTACCTCTTTTCAAATAACTTTTTTTATGCAAAATGTTTTATTTTAAGAATTGCTATTACTATTTATGCATATTATTTATTACTATGATTTGTTTGTATGTTTCTTCCCTCTTGTTGTTACTGTTTTCCCTCACTTCTTACATATTTAAACTGTTTCTTTTTATCATAAATGTTTGAGCTGAAGTGTGTAGCTTTGCAACCTGATTTTGTTAATCCAACACAAGTGAAGACTTACAGTTTACATACCCCAGCAGAATTTTTGCTTCCTTGGCCTTTTTTCAGACAGTATGAATGATAACTTTTTCAACACTCATGTTTTGCGGTTTGTTAAAGCCATTCAGTGTTACACTACTTTGTTTTCTCTTTTTAAATCATAATAACAACCCAAAACATCTAAATGACCCTGATCAAAAGTTTGCATACCCATTTTCTTAATACCATGTATTGCTGCCTTATTGTACATATTAAAACAGCAGCACTGCTAGTTTCAGTATTTCTGCTGATGTTATTTGTGGGGTTTTTTTGCATCCCGAAAAATTTTCCTGGCAGTTGTTGGCACAATTTTTGTTGTTCCACCTGACTTAGGTTTTGTTTTCACGGAGCCCCTGACTTTCCATTTGGTAATCACAGTTTGAACGCTGCTGACTGGCATTATCAATTCCTTGGATATCTTTTTGTATCACTTTCCTGTTTTGTACAGGACAACTACCTTTTCCCATAGATCTGTTGATAATTCTTTTGCTTTCCCCATGACTCACAATCCAGAAACGTCAATAGCTGGATGAAAGATGCAATAGTCTGTCTGGATCCCAGAAACACATTCAGCTTTTATTCACACACACTGATTACAAGCAAACAGATCACAGGTGAGGATGTTACCTTTAGTAGCCATTCAAACTGTTAGGGCTAGCGGAACGCACCGAGTAAAATAGATGTTTATTATGAATGGTGCGTTCGCAGCCCGGGGTCCACTGTGCAGGAGGAACCTGATGCTAGTGAATGACGGCACTGTTTGGCGGTAAAGACTAGCTCTGTTACCTCACAGAGCAAACGCAAGAGAAAAGCACTGCGCCCTGTTAGCCTCACAGGAGCACAAGCTTACTGCTGAACTGATAGCAGTCAGTGGTTATGCACACACGCAATCTCCTCACCGAGGGTGCCGGTATTCTAGGGGCTTATTTCTGCCGGGTCCCTGAATCACGTTCCCTCAATCTCCTCGCCGGAGGTGCCAGCATTCTAGGGGCTTATTTTAGCCTGGTCCCTGAATACAAACATACATAACCACACTGGCGCAAAGCACATATTAGAATTGATACTAGCGTATGGCCGTGCGGCCATGCGAGCCTTAAATAGCTGCAGCACGTTTAGGACCTTCCAAAGAAGGACCAATGGAGTTGCCGCAGTACCTGAGCATGTGACCCCAGATCTCCACTGAGAGATCTTGCCCCGGGCATGCTCAGAGCGCAAAGCAGGACTTAGTCGTAGCACCTACAAGGACCTTAGCTGCAGTATCTGATCATGTGACCCTCGATCTCCACTGAGAGATCTTACTCTGGGCATGCTCAGAACGTGAAAAGCAGGACTTAGACCCAGAAGCGTCTGCTCGCCGCTGCCCAGCACTGACTTCAATGGCAGAAGCAGGAAATGCAGCAGTAACTCTCAGCACAGAGTCAGACCGAGCAAGAAGCTGGGATCAACGTCTCCGCTGAGCAGACTCCACTGCGGCAGGAGAAGAATGAGAGACCGCAGCGGAGATGGCCCGAGATTCCCCCTGTGCAGAGGCAGGAACTCGACCCCTAACACAAACCCATTTGTGTCAACTTCTGTGCATGTTTTCAGAGCAAAATCACCAGGGTATGTGAACTTTTGATCAGGGTCATTTGAATGTTGTGGGTTGTCATCATGATTTAAAATGAGAAAACACAGTAGTTTGACAATAAATGGCTTCAGCCAACTAACAATCATGAGTGGAGAAAAAGTGTTGGTGTTATCATTCATATTCTCTGAAAAAAGGCCAAGAAAGCAAAAATTCTGCCAGGGTATGTAAACTTTTGAGTACAACTGTATACCCTGTATTGATTCTGTACTTCATAAGCACTTCCATTTTTTGCTTTCTCCTTAACTACATTCCTATGAAACTGTGGTGCCCTGCCTTAAAGGTGAACATACTACCTTAAGAAACTGTGTTCCCTGATTGCTATCAAAGTCTTAACCAAAGATTCTGCATTTTGGAGCACCCTGAGTTTTTCCTTCTCTTCTCTACATTGTCTCCGCTGACATCTTGGTAGTCCCCTAGGTGAATGATAAGATAAGGTTTTCTGCAGAAACATGTCCTTTTCTGCGCTTGTACTCCTTATCAGTGTAGTACTCCTGGCTTTGAAAATAATATAGTGTATTCTTCACACATGACCAGATGTCCCTCACTATTTCAAACTCATGCTTTTCACCTAGTTTGTTAGATAGTGATGAGCGAATATACTCGTTAGTCGAGATTTCTCGAGCATGCGCGGGTGACCTCCGAGTATTTTTTAGTGCTCGGAGATTTACTTTTCTTTGCCGCAGCTGAATGATTTACATCTGTTAACCAGCCTAATTACATGTGGGGATTCCCTAGCAAACAGGCAACCCCCACATGTACTTATTTTGGCTAACAGATGTAAATCATTCAGCTGCGGCGAAGAAAACTAAATCTCTGAGCACTAAAAAATACTCAGAGGTCACTCGGGAAATCTCGAGTAACGAGTATATTCGCTCATCACTATTGTCAGACTGTTCCCTGCTCCATTCATTTGCACCGTGTGATATTCTGAACTACTATATATGAGCAAGAAAGGTGTAAACACATATTTGGCAATTTTGGAAATAGATTCTGCAAAGTCTTTCAGGAATCCTCATGTTGGCAACTATCACACAATTACTTTGCTTTACTTGAATCTTGGTTGTATAGTCAAGTCAAAGATATTTGAGACATTTCCTGAATACAGATAGAAGATTATTACCCAGTCACTGTAGTTTTACTGAGATGCCATCTCTGTCTTAATGGTTATCAGACCTGGCTTTCAGAGATATGTCATGTATTATATCATAATTCTTTTACCTTAACACGGCCTTGGTTCTGTCTTTTCTTTTGTATAAGTTTCTTTGAATTGACTATGCTTGCCTTCAATCTTTGTGTTGTAACAGTTTAGGAAATGTGTCAGCGGCAGATAACTCACAATTATTTAAAAAAAAATTCACAGTGACAATATTTTAATTATTTGAAGCATTTTTATTTTACTAAATTACACACGTTGGGTTTTAAGAACATAAAATAGCTTGTTAGGCTGTATACAAAAGGCATTTCACTGACAAGAAAATAGTTTATTGAATATGTTCTTCACATGCTTTTTATGCTAAATATCATTTGAAAAGATATGCATGCCCTTTATTGAACACATTGTTACATATTAATAGTTCCCAGAATATTGCACCAAGATAGAGGAAGTCTAAGGACAAAAGGTATTCTACATTATCTAAAATCAATGTTTGAGCATTATATTAAGTGCAATACTAAATCTATTGATTGATACATATTTTAATATATGCAATGTTCCGCTGATGCATAAGATTGCTCAAATGTGTATTATATTGCTGTGATAAATCAGAGAAAACATTAAACAATATAGAAGGCATGTAGCTATCAATTTCACCGCTAGTCTAGCTCCATTTTTTTTTTCTTTTTGTTAACGAATCTGAATCCTGGGGTATGATAGAGTTGTGATGTGTGACTCTGTTTGACCATGTATAAGAGTCACAAACTGAAATTTTCAACAAGCGAGTCATGGAATGTAAGGGCATAGCTTAATATTGTGGATTTAAGGAAACTCAGCTGGTTCTTTAAGACAAAGATAGGAGAGTTTGGATTTTGTCACTGATGGGAGTAAAGTAGCCTATTCTTGTTCAGGTGTTCCAGGATATCCACGGATCACTGAAGGGAGTTTTATCAAGGTGATTGTCTGAAAATAAATCATTGGCTACCAACCCTTCTACCTGTGTAACAGACCTGACAGAAGAAAGAATGTTTTGGTTCTAACCCTGCTGCAGGCCAAACATCTGAAAGAGTTGGAGCTTACGCTCCCTCAAAGTCCAAGAAATCAACAGTGCTCTTTGACAGTTTCTAAGCTGTTCAATTTACACATTCCCTGAGAATATCTGAAAAAACTCAAATTATGTGCAAAATGATCATAGGCAGATCAGTTCGGAAAAGGGACATGATTATTGTTTCTTCTACTAAGATCATACCACTTTCTGGTTTGCATTGTTGGTATGTTTACCTGTACAAGACCTGAGGGTAGACATAAATGTTGGTCTTCATTGGTGTGGAGATTAAGGAAATGTTATTGAAAGTAGGCTTGTATTTATCTGATTTTGGCAGACACTGATCCATCATAGGTATGAAAATAGTAGAATATACATATATTCTAGGTGAAAAGGATACAAATTGTCTTGGCCACTTGAAGTAGAAAATGCTATTGTTTTATTTTTAGTCTAGATAAATTAACTTGCTAATGCACCTACTGTATTGTATTACAATATTCTTCCAAATGTTTTGTTTGTGACTTATTAATATACATACATTTCTTTCAGATCCAGGCACCCAGAAATCTTATTTTTGGGACATACATTTGTTACCTCTGCAAAGTGGCAAGCACTGATTGTCCCTGTCATTCATTATTGGGTTTTATACAAGTCGATATTCAATGGAGAGGTTTATTGGATAAATGTACTGTGTGAAGTTGTCATAGTTAGTCAACATAGCTCATACAAGTAGTGGTAGTTTGCTCAGGTAAAATAATATTAGGGAAATACAGGTGGGTAATTTTATTATGTAGGACTTTAGTAGAGGCGGGCTAGGCTGGGGAGCAAGGGGGCAAATACCCTTGATATACTGCAGATGGAGGCTGTATTCAGGGTCTGAGAGGTGATGTACTGGAAATGGGGGCTGAGGAGCAAAGTACTGCAGATGGAGTCTGTATACAGTGGCTGAGCAGTGATGTATCACAGATGAAGGCTATATACTGGGACTGCAAAGCAAAGTACTGCACATGGAGACTGTATATAGGTGCTGAGGAGTGATGTATTTTAAAAGGAGACTTTATATATTGGCTGAGGACTGAGGAGTGATGTACAGCAGACTTAAGGCTCTATATAAGGCCTGAGAAGTGATGAACTGCAAATTCAGAATGCATAGAGGGGCTATTTAGTGATATATTACATGTGGAGGCAGTATACGGGTCTGAGTACTGATGTACTGCCTGTGGAAGCTGTATACATGGGCTGAGGAGCAACTTACTATAGATATAAGTTATATACAGGGTCTGAAGAGTAATGCTTCACAGAATGTGCTGTATACAGGGGCTGAGGAGGGAATTATTGCAGATAGAGGCTGTTCATAGGTGCTGAGGAGTGATGTACTGCATTTGGAGGCTTAACCCTGCTGTTGTCTTCAGGCAAAAACGACTGATTTTGAACTTTAATATTTTTTAATATATTCAAGATGCGGTTGTGAAACTTGTGGTTGATTGACCTATCCTCATTTGAGGAGTTCTTACTATGTGTATTGTTATATAAATAAATTTTTTTATGTTTACTTTTTGCTCCACAATTTTTTATACACTTGTACACTGTGGTCAAAAATGACCTATAGCCTTTTATAGTGATCTCCAGCCATTTTATGTAAAATAAAGGAGCTATAATCTCATTTTGGACTATATATTACATCTACTACTATTTATCAATTTATTTAGGTCCTTTTGGTCCATGCAGATTTACACATACATACATTTTCTTATTACAATACACTGATGGATTACCTTCCAGTATAGTTATGTGGCAAATATTTTTACCCTGCTGTTCCTGTAAAATAGTTCAATTCAGGTTGACCCAGGGACTCAAAGACAAAATGTCACATGCGACAATTTTTTTATATCATATCAATTAGGGCAGATGTTGATTAAAAAAGAAAAATGATAAAGTTGGGTACTATTAGAAAAAATAAGCCAGAACTGCCGCAAGGTATTCTCAGTAAGAGAGACATTTATGGTTCTATGTTTTATTTTACTAAGGATACCACAGTAGTTTCTTACGTCCCAAAGAAACACAAGCAGGTAATTCTGATGAGCACAATGCATCATGATAGTGAAATCAGTAATAGAGATGACAGAAAACCGGACATCATTTTAGAATATAATGCTACAAAAGGGGCTGTTGATACTCTAGATCAACTGATAGGCACTTACACCTGTAAGCGCAAAACAAATCGGTGGCCAATGGTGATTTTTTACAATTAGCTTGATGTGTCAGCATACAGTGCATTCGTGCTATGGAAGGAAATAGACCCAAATTGGAACAAAAATAAACTATATAAGAGAAGACTTTATAGAGGAGTTGGGAAAATCACTGGTTAGCCCATATATTGAAGAACGAAAGGTAACACCCAGAGCGGCAGCCATTGTCCACAGGATCCAACAGCAAGATAAAGAAAGTGAACCAACAGCTTACACCAGCACTGCTGCAATACCCACGGACGCCACCAGCAACGCAACCAGCCGAAAACGGAAACGATGCGACTTCTGCCCAACATCAAGCAATCACAAATCAACTGTGATATGTTACAGATGTGAAAAATATTTATGCAAAAGACATGTCAATTTTACCTGTGACAATTGCAAACAGTAAATTTTGCACCGTGTGACTTATTTATCATTTTACATAAAAAAAAAACTGAACTGTTAATTTTTTTTTGTTGGAATGGAAAATAATATAATTACATTTAGTTTATTGTTATTAGTTATAGTTTACAGTTGGATGAATAATTATTTTTGTATGTGCAAATATGCAATATGCATAAATATTCCAATAAAGCCATGTTAACTGTTTTGACACAAAAAAAATAAAAAGTAAGTTTTTCTTTCCATTTTTCATTTGTTTATAAACAACCAGGTTCACATACAATATAATACTGCAAAAATTATTCAATTAAAACACTTAAATTAGCTAAAGATCAAGACTATTAGGTCCGGTCAAAAATGACTGGAAGATAACAAGTGTATAGTGGTAACCAGGAGAATAGCAGGGTTAATATAAAGGTTTTGATGACTTATGGGCAGTCTATACAGGGGAGTTATTTACTACAGGTTGAAAGTCACAGATAGGCACGGGGACATTAAGCCTGCCCCCGGGTGTCGTAGCAAGCCATTGGTTCACTGTAATCACAGGGAGGCCGATTGCCACCTGATCTCCAGGCCGGATCATGCCCTTAACTACCACTGTTAGCAATTGACAGCAGCATTTAAGAGGTTAACAACAGTGATCTGCAATGGCACCTACTGCTGATGTAAGAGGCAGATGTGAGCTTTCCAATATAGCTGGTATCTGTCCTTTAAGCCCACTCTAAAGTCCCTGACATGCTCCATGATGGATATATCCATTATGGGGCATTAAGTGATTAAATTGTGCAGCCATTAGCAATAAGTAAACCATTTGTGATTAATTTCTAACAGAGGGCTACATGAGACCCAAGCCAAAAGATGTGCCACGCCACTCATATGTTGGTGCTTTATGATGAAACTCAGTCAAAACATTGCCAGGCAGCCCCTGGTTTTTAGCTGTGGAGAAGTTTTTAGGAAGCATTGGTGTAGCATGAGCCAGACATCTTTCAAATTATTAACCCCTTAACACCGGGAGCTTTTTCTGGTTTTGCGTTTTCGTTTTTCCTCTCCTTCCCAGAGTCATAACTTTTTTTTATTTTTCCGTCAATATAGCCATGTGAGGGCTTATTTTTTGTAGAACAAGTTATACTTTTGAAGGACAATGTTGATTTTACCATCTTGTGTACTAGAAAAAAAAAAAAACAAGTGCAGTGAAATTGCAAAAAAAGTGCAATCCCACTTGTTTTTTGTTTGGCTTTTTTGATAGGTTCACTAAATTCTAAAACTGACTTGCTATTATGATTTTCCAGGTCATTACGAGTTTTACGAGTTCATAGACACCAAACATGTCTGGGTTCTTTTTCATCTAAGTGGTGAAAAAAAGTTCCAAAGTTTGCAAGTTGGGTGAGGTCTCATTTGTTGCGCGCCGAGCTGAAATTTTTAATGATACCATTTTGATGCAGATACATTCTTTTGATCACCCGTTATTGCATTTTAATGCAATGTCACAGAGCCAAAAAAAAACGTAATTTAGCCATTTTTACTTTTTTCCTCGCAACGCTGTTTTGCGATCAGATTAATCCTTTTTATACATCAGGCGATTCTGAACTCGGCTATACGAAATATGTGTAGGTTTTATTTTATTTTTATTGTTTTACTTTGAATGGGGCAAAAGAGGATGATTTGCACTTTTAAATTTTTTTATTTTTTTCATATTCTTAAAAATATTTTTTAATTACTTTCGGCATGCTTCAGTAGCCTCCATGGAAGGCTAGAGGCTACCATAACATGATCGCCTCTGCTACATAGAGGTGATGCTCAGATCGCCCCTGTATAGCCGAATTATAGCGTTGCTATGAGCGCCGACCACTGGGTGGTGCTCATAGCAATATGTCATAAACAACCATAGAGGTCTGTTGGAGACCTCTGGTTGTTATGCCAAAGCACCGATGAACCCCGATCATTTTATTCTCAATTAGGCATCAGATGCTAAAATTGGATAACGACTATTTACTTCTCCTGGATGGTATGCATTAACCTGATTTAGACTACTGGTTTAGACTACTGGTTTAGACTACAGATGGGAGATTTGCTCCAGTAGAACTAACTTCTACTCCAATTTTTCAAATTCTGTATTCTTCAGAAACTTTGGGCATCTCAGTGTTAAATTAAAATTATTTATGTTTAGCACTAATTTACCTATGTCACCTTGCATTATTAACGAACAATAATTAGAAGAAAAAGAACTCTCTCAGCTTTCATTTATATGATCTCCTTTATCTTTGTATAGGTGGGACATACCTAATAATCTTTTTTTTTTTTTGGCTTAGTAGCCTTGAAATTACAGTCATCTCGATTTTGCCAAAATAAAAATCAGTTTTCCCTTCAGTGACTTCTTGTGACTTCAGTGGCCAGTATGAGCAAAGCAGAGCTGTGGTGCGAAGGGAAAAAATCAATGATGAGACATGAGATGTGTTTCTGACTAAATCTAGGCACAGTAGCGTAGGCACAGTACATACTACATGTCGGCACAGTAATAAAGTGTATTCTCAAATCATAGCTTTGCCATAATGGACATAAGCAAATAAGCTGCTAAGAAGAAAGCATTGAAAACAAAATGCAGGTATTATGTATATACTGCTCATATATTATTTGGTTCTTAGTGCTGGACATTTGTTTCATTTTAGCTATATCAAAATGTTTAACCTAATGACATAATTAAAAATGTGATAGATTGTTGCAAAGGCTAAACATATACTTGTGATGTACAAAAGACAATGTTGAACTGCAAATACCGTATTGCTTATTATCTGTCATCATGTCTGACACCATTTACACATTGTTGATGATTTCATCAGTCAGTGCAGCCAGTGAGCGGGCTAACATGATATCATGTGCAGCCATGTGAGCTTCCTGACAATGGCTTGTATTACATCACATAGCCTAGCGCAGCCAACTAGTGGGGACTATCACAGCCATTATCAAAGATGAGGGCAAGGAAAGCAGAGGCCATTTTTAGGTTTTACAGCCTAGGAATGGGAGGTCAGGACTCACAGCTGTTCTTTACTGATCAGGATGGAAAAGCTTAAATTAGAGTGTGGTATAATACTGTAATACTGAAGATGAAAGGAAACTGGAGTGGTAGTCACAGTTTTTGAGTAAAAATACAAAGATTCAAGTTATAGGGGAGGTCCTGTACTCTCAGAGTCTGTATGACAGTGAGTTAATGTATTCATGATTTATTCATGATATACTGAAATACAGACCCTTAAGAAGACCATTTTTACTTGTTGTAATAGTCTAGGTTTGCCACACAATTACATTGGCCTTTCACATGTTTTTACTTCTGAGACATTTAGCTAAGTTTTTTGTCAAATATTTTTGGAAAAGCTGGGTTTTTTCCCAACATCTTTAAAATTAGAGGATGTATTTTACTTATAGCACATCTGTTTTACTTGTCCAATTTAGCAATCATACACTCATTGACATTAATGCGGGTTGGTGTTGCATGTTCCTTTTTGTGCATTTATCTGCAATGTGCTATTCGTGTATTAACATTTTAGCCATCACATATAACCTACCCAGCATTTTTGGTTGACTTCTTATACTTTAGGGTTATAAATTCTGTAATTTTTGTCAGTGTGTAAAAAGGTATGGCAAAAAAGCACCAACCTAGTAGCAACACCAACTTGCCCTGCTGGAAGCATCCATTTTGGCATTAGTAATACCAAATGCGGTTCACAATTGCCCTTTTTACATCTGGCATACATATTAGTGTGAAGGAAAGACAGAGCGTACCGGAATATATGGCAAATCACTCATCTAAATCACAGCAGAATCGAGTTACCTTGGACACCGATGCAGTCAGTTTGCGTCAGTGTTCTGTACAGTCCAGCTCTGCTGTCATAAAAACAACTAATATTTTACATACTTGTCTTTCATTTGCACCTCAATTTGAAGAAAGATACTTGAGCAGAAAAGTAAGCATGACTCAGGCTGTCCTACTCCTTTCTTAATCATCCTACTTGGTCTTTTGATCAACCCCATTATCCTTCTCAGGTAATGATTTTCTGTTCTACCTTAATTGTGCCATCAGTTTGCCTTTTTCTTGCTCAAATAAATATGCTTTCAGTCACCTGTTTATGGGGAACTGAATTCAATCATATCTATATTCCATTCCATTGATGATAACTTATCTAGATTGTAAAGCCTTTTGTGAAAGAATTGCTCATCTGCAATGGAAAATACCTAGCAACAAAAATTTATGAAAAATAGTCATCTATGCTTTGTACTTTCACGTGGCAGAAACTGTGATCCATACCTTTGAACTGATATTGTTCTGCAAGATGTACTTAGCAACAGTTTTGGACAGGGACTTTACAAATATTTTATGGTCCATCACTTTCATTCAATGTTTGTCACAGTGTGGCTAAATTACATACATAGTAACATAGTTAGTAAGGCCGAAAAAAGACATTTGTCCATCCAGTTCAGCCTATATTCCATCATAATAAATCCCCAGATCTACGTCCTTCTACAGAACCTAATAATTGTATGATACAATATTGTTCTGCTCCAGGAAGACATCCAGGCCTCTCTTGAACCCCTCGACTGAGTTCGCCATCACCACCTCCTCAGGCAAGCAATTCCAGATTCTCACTGCCCTAACAGTAAAGAATCCTCTTCTATGTTGGTGGAAAAACCTTCTCTCCTCCAGACGCAAAGAATGCCCCCTTGTGCCCGTCACCTTCCTTGGTATAAACAGATCCTCAGCGAGATATTTGTATTGTCCCCTTATATACTTATACATGGTTATTAGATCGCCCCTCAGTCGTCTTTTTTCTAGACTAAATAATCCTAATTTCGCTAATCTATCTGGGTATTGTAGTTCTCCCATCCCCTTTATTAATTTTGTTGCCCTCCTTTGTACTCTCTCTAGTTCCATTATATCCTTCCTGAGCACCGGTGCCCAAAACTGGACACAGTACTCCATGTGCGGTCTAACTAGGGATTTGTACAGAGGCAGTATAATGCTCTCATCATGTGTATCCAGACCTCTTTTAATGCACCCCATGATCCTGTTTGCCTTGGCAGCTGCTGCCTGGCACTGGCTGCTCCAGGTAAGTTTATTATTAACTAGGATCCCCAAGTCCTTCTCCCTGTCAGATTTACCCAGTGGTTTCCCATTCAGTGTGTAATGGTGATATTGATTCCTTCTTCCCATGTGTATAACCTTACATTTATCATTGTTAAACCTCATCTGCCACCTTTCAGCCCAAGTTTCCAAATTCACTAATCAAATTGAAGTAAGTCATTATTAAAAAAATAACTTTTAATAATCCCATTAAAATGACAAGCTAATGTGAAAATGTATACAAGATAAATAATTAAAAACTCCCTAGGGCAAAAAAGGGCATCGGTGATGCTAGTGTAACTTATTAGTATTGGCTCATTTCATGTCTATTAGCTAATGATAAGATAGTAGAGTTCTTACTTCTTACTAAATAGACCCAACAAAATAAACTTGCTGATATAATAATGTAGAGACTGTTACGCTAGCTACCCATATTGTTTCCTCTCTATCTACTCTAAAGAAATATGTACAGTACCTATCCGTTTCTTTACTACTATATACAATGCTTTGAATTAATGGAGGGTAGCAGCATATACAGCGTTTCACCAAATTGAGCTATCTGCTTGCTATAACCACATTTCAGCTAGGTTGCAGGCTATGTTTTGCAGCCAAATAGATTGTCTTTTACCTCTTCATGACCAGAGGTATTTTCGTTTTTGTGTTTTTGTTTTCTGCTCCCCTGCTTCACAGAGCCAAAACTTTTTTTTTATTTTTTGGTCAATATGGCCATGGGATGGCTTGATGTTTTGCTGGACAAATTGTACTTTTGATATTTTTGAATTACACTATTGGTTTTAACATATCTTGTACTGGAAAAAGGTAAAAAAAAATTCAAGTGTGGTGAAATTGCAAAGGAAAAGCAATTCCACGGTTCTTATTTATTTTTTACTGTGTTCACTAAATGCTAAAACTGATTGGCCGCTGTGATTCTCAAGGTCATTACAAATTCATGGACACCAAATGTGTATAGGTTCTTGTTACGGATCTACAACACAGGACTAAGGTAGAAGGGGGAAAACTGGCCTTGCACTAAGACTAGGCTGAAACCCTACGATGGAGTGGGTGACCCATTCCTTGCGAATAGGCCCACCAACAATCCTAGGTTAATCTTAAGCGAAGACCTATAGATAAGGGGAAGGGGTTCCCTAAAAGAACTAAGGACTGGGTGCAAAAATGGGTCACCTCCTAATAGAAACCACAGAGAAGGCTGCAGAAACCAATAGAAAATGGAAACTAAGGCTAGCAGAACCAGAGGTACCAGCACTGCACAAATAACACACAAAGAACACAAAGCAAAGCACCAAGCTAGAGCTCAAGCAGATTAACACTGTTGTCCAGCAAGGACAGGGAGGCAGGTGCTGGTTAATAAAGAGTGACACAAAAACCTGACCCAAGACAACCCAGCACCAGAGGAAAAAGACCGGCAGCCAGAAATCCACAAGAAAATGACGGATAGTCACAAACTAAACAGATTCTAACAGTACCTCCTTTTTAACCCCTTCATGACCTTGGTATGTTCCGTTTTTCTGTGTTCGTTTTTCGCTCCCCTCCTTCCCAGAGCCATAACCTTTTTATTTTTCCGTTAATATGGCCATGTGAGGGCTTATTTTTTGTGAAACAAGTTGCACTTTTCAACCACATCATTGGTTTTAGCATGTCGTGTACTAGAAAACGGGAAAAAAATTCCAAGTGCAGTGAAATTGCAAAAAAAGTGCAATCCCACACTTGTTTTTTTATTTGGCTTTTTTGCTAGGTTCACTAAATGCTAAAACTGACCTGCCATTATGATTCTCCAGGTCATTAAAAGTTCCTAGACACCAAACTTGTCTAGGTTCTCTTTTATCTAAGTGGTGAAAAAAAATTCAAAACTTTGCTAAAAAAAAAAAATTGTGCCATTTTTCGATACCCGTAGCGTCTCCATTTTTCATCATCTGGAGTCGGTTGAGGGATTATTTTTTGCGTGCCGAGCTATCGTTTTTAATGATACAATTTTGGTGCAGATACGTTCTTTTGCTTGCCCGTTATTGCATTTTAATGCAATGTCGCGGCGACCCAAAAAACATTATTCTGGCGTTTCGAATTTTTTTCTTGTTACGCCGTTTAGTGATCAGGTTAATCCTTTTTTTTATTCATAGATCGGGCGATTCTGAATGAAGCAATACCAAATATGTGTAGGTTTGTTTTTTATTGTTTTATTTTGAATGGGGCAAAAGGGGGGTGATTTAAACTTTTTATATTTTTTTCACTTTTTTTAAGCTTTTTTTTCACTTTTTCCATGCTTAAATAGCCTCCATAGGAGGCTAGAAGCTGACACAACTCAATCACCTCTGCTACATAGCAGCGATCATCAGATCGCTGCTATGCAGCAGAAATGCAAGCGTGCTATGAGCGCCAACCACAGGGTGGAGCTCAAAGCTAGCCGGCATCAGTAACCATAGATGTCTCAATGACCTCTATGGTTACCATTTTGATGCATCGCTGACTCCCGATCATGTGATGGGGTCAGCGATGCGTTCATTTCCCGCCGGCCGGAAGCGCCGGTTAAATGCCGCTGTCAGCGTTTGACAGCGGCATTTAACTAGTTAATAGCGGCAAGTGATTCACGATTTCACCCGCCGCTATTGCGGGCACATGTCAGCTGTTCAAAACAGCTGACATGTCCCGGCTTTGATGCGGGCTCACCGCCGGAGCCCTGCATCAAAGCGGGGGATCAGACCTCGGATGTACTATCCCGTCCGAGGTCAGAAAGGGGTTAACGAAAATCCCCCGAATCCTCTAGGCCAGGCAATTTTTGGAAATCTCCTGTGAAAAGCCTTAATTAACCTTGAGGCTGAGACGTCCACAGCTTTCACCCAGGAATTGTACTCGGGACCGAAACCCTTCCAGGACACGAGATACTGTAACCCTCCTCTATGCCACCTGGAATCAAGAATGCGTGAATCATTTCTCAAACTTGCAGTACTCATCAATTGGAGGAGCAGACGGCAGGATAAAGGAATGTCTAATCTCACTGCTGCTGAGTTGACAATGTGAACCACTTTGAAAGGTCCTACAAACTTCGGCCCCAACTTTTTAGAAGGGATCTTCAAATGCAGATTCCTAGAGGACAACCAAACCATGTCCCCAACAACAAACCACGCCTCCCTTCTTTTCTTGTCAAAATATTTCTTAGACCTCCTATTAGCCTGTTTAAGATTATGGCGCACACTGGTCCAAACCCTTTCCAAATTTCCAGAAAAACTCTCCTCCTCAGGCACCGCCGCCCAATCCTAGAAAAAGGACCGAAAGATGGATTCTTCCTAGTACAACAAAGGAAATGAGAACACCCAGCCGAAGAAGACTTATGATTATTGAGAGCAAATTCAGCTAATGGTAGATATTCTGACCACATCTCCTGATTGTCCCCTACAAAACATCCCAAAAACTGCTCAACATCCAGGTTCTTCCCCTCAGTCTGTCCATTGGACTGTGGATGATAGCCCGCTGAAAATGACAAATGAACCTTAAGTCTGTCACAAAAGGCACGCCAAAAGCGAGCCACAAACTGTGGTCCCCATTGGAGACAATGTCCATGGGAAGACCATGGAGTCTGACAATCTCTTTCACAAATACCCGGGCAGGTGTCTTAGCGGAAGGTAATTTATTGGAAGGGACCAGATGACACATCATACTAAAACGGTCCACAAAAACCCAGATGACAGAAAAACCCTTAGAGACCGGCAGATCTGTGATAAAATCCATTGCAACATGTGTCCTTGGAGAACTAGGAACACCTAATGGGCAAAGTAACCCTGCCGCGGAGCATGAGAAACCTTAGACCTAGTGCACATGGTACACTGACGCACCCACTTGACAATTTCTTAGCCACCACGTCCACCAGAAACTCCGACCAATTGATTTTCTTGTTTCAGCAATCCCTGGATGACCCACCAAAGAAGTCTCATGACATGACTCCTCAGGGCTTTAGGCACAAATAATTTCCCATACAGAGTGTTAGTTGGTGCCGCATCCTGGGCTTTAAGAATTTTCCAACTTAGAACCTAATGCTGCCACCACCACCCCTCTCTGCAGAATAGATTCTTCCTTTTCAGTTTTAACCGCTGGGGAGAAACTTTGAGACAAAGCATCAGCTTTAACATTTTTTGTCCCAGGGATATAAGTCACAGAGAAATGGAACCGGGCAAAAAACAGTTCCCACCTAGCTTGATGGGCATTCAAACGTTTATCAGCATCCAGATAGATCAGGTTCTTATGATCAGTAAAGACTTGTATAGGATGTCTAGCGCCCTCCAAAAAATGTTGCCAATGCTCGAATGCAAGCTTAATAGCCAGAAATTCTCAGTTCCCAACATCGTAGTTGAGCTCTGCCTCTGAAAATTTCTTAGAAAAGAAAGCACAGGGATGCACCCCATCCTCTCCCTCCTGGGACAGAACAGCCCCCACTCCTACTGATGAGGCATCCACCTCTACCAGAAAGGGCTTAGTATCATCTGTCTGGATAAAAACAGGAGCAGAGCTAAACCTCTCCTTGAGATGCTCAAAAGCCTTAACAGCCTCAGGGGACCATTGGACAGTATTGGAACCCTTCTTAGTAAGATCAGTAAGGGGTTTTGCCATAACAGAAACATTCTCTATGAATTTTCTATAATGATTAGCAAACCCAAAAAATCTCTAGGCCACTCCAATACCACCTGAACCTTCACCGGGTCCATCTCAAAACCATCACTGGAAACAAAGTACCCCAAAAGTCTAATTTTCTGTACTGCAAACTCGCATTTCTCCAGTTTAGCAAAGAGTGTGTTTTCTCTCAGAATCTGCAGAACCTCACGGACTTTCTGCCAATGCGACTCCAGATCAGGCGAATAGATCAAAATATCATCCAAATAAACAATCACACTCCTACCAATCAACAGACTCAGGATGTCATTAATAAAATCTTGAAAGAACACTGGAGCATTTGTAAGGCTCAAAATGACCTTCCGGGGTATTAAAGGCTTTCTTCCATTCATGGCCTTCTTTAACCCACAGCAAATTATATGCCCCACGGAGATCGATCTTAGAGAACCACTTGGCTCCAACCAATTGGTTAAACAAATCCGGCATTAGCAGCAAGGGGTAAGGATTGCGCACAGTGATCTTATTAATCTCCATGAAATCCAGACACGGCCTAAGAACCACATCTTTTTTTTTACAAAAAAGAACCCCACAGCCACAGATTAAATAAACGACTCTTATGGAGAGAAGCACCTGGGACGAACTCAATAGCGCAATCGTAATCTCTATGAGGTGGTAGAGCTTGTGACTCCACTTTGGAAAATACTTTCCAGAATTCCTGAATGGCTTCAGGTAGCTCATTTTTCACAACAGCTGCAATGTGTACATCACAACATTTCCCATAACACTCCTGACCCCAGGATCTTATCGTACTTGACGACCAGTCCAATACAGGATTGTGTATTTTTAACCAGGATAACCCCAGGACAACTGAAAAAGGCAATTTATCAAGTACTGATCGGTCTCCCTCTTTCCAAACTTTCTCCTCTCCAATCCATCTTAAATGCGGCAGCCAGGGTCATATTTCTGTCCAGCCGCTTCACTGATGCCTCCATCTTGTGCCAGTCATTACACTGGCTACCCATTCACTACAGGGTCCAGTATAAACTCATCTCTCTCACCCACAAAGCTCTCCACAGTTCTGTACCGCCTTACATCTCCTCTCTCATCTCCGTCTATCGCCCTACACGTGCCCTCCGTTCTACAAATGACCTAAGACTAACATCCCCCGTAATCCGAACCTCGCACCTCCGTCTTCAAGACTTCTCCCGTGCTGCGCCAGCTCTCTGGAATGCACTTCCCCAGACGATCAGACTGATACCTAGCCCCGACCTATTCAAGCACGCTTTAAAAACCCATCTCTTCAAACAAGCCTACCAAATCAACTACTCTGTAAACTAACTTTGTCCTGTTCCCTCCTTCCAAATATTATCTGCATGTGAATCTGCACCCTACTATTCATCTGTCTCCACACCCTCCATGCACATGATAACTGCACTTGATACTTGACTATTGCACTTAAACACACGGGCTGATGACCGGATCATGCAGCTTTATATGAAAATCCCTATTTATTATAATTGCCAGACCTGAAATAACAAGCACTTTTCATCTATTGTGTCCCCCCATTTCCTTGTAGATTGTAAGCTTGCGAGCAGGGACCTCACCCCTAATGTCACTGTTTAAATTGTCTTAACTTGTACTGAATTTATTGTCTGTACATGTCCCCGCTTAATTGTAAAGTGCTGCGGAATTTGTTGGCGCTATATAAATAAAAATTATTATTTAATTATTAAGTACAAATAAATCTAAAGATTCCTGATGTTCCATATTCACAGTGAATGGAAACCCGATGACCTTTCGAGAAACACACCCATGTTCTAGGGGAGTGTTATCAATGGCCACTACAGGAAAAGGGCATGATAAAGGTACAGAATCAATCTTATACTTGTCTAGAAATTGTTGATCAATCACATTAAGTGCAGAACCACAGTCAACCATCACTTGAAAATCAATTGAATGACCACGACGCGTAGAACTACCAGAAAAGGAAACTCCTGCCGACCGTAAAAATGCAATGCGAAAGGGAGGGTTAATCTGATTGACCTTTTTTTATCTCTTTTCCTTGATTATGTGTCCTTCACATTGCTTAATAAAATGGTCAGCCTTATCACAATAAAGGCATAGCCCCTCAGAGAATCTTCTCTGCCTTTCCTGCGAACGACTGGACATCGCCCCAAGTTGCATCGGCTCCCCACAGTCAACGGGGCTCTCCAGAAAAATTGAAACCTTCTCCTCATTCTGTCTACCTCTCAATCTTCTATACACCTGGATAGCTAATTGCATAGCAGCCTGCAATGAACAAATCTTTAACCCTGTCATTCAAACCTGCTAAAAACCGACTCTTCTTGAGTGCTGGATCATTCCAGCTGACCTCTGCAGACCACCGTCTGAACTGAGTATAATATCTCTCAGCGTCGCCAGAACCCTGTTACAGCTGCCTTAGTTCTGCCTTGGCTGTAGTAACCCGATCAGGATAATCATATAACACCCCCATAGCATAAAAAAACCAAAACGCTTCTACTGACATCAAACAAGGGTCATCCGGATGCAATGAAAATGCCAAACTTGAGGCTCACCTCGCAGTAACGACATAATAATCCCGACACGCTGTAATTCAGCCCCTGAAGACCAGGGTCTAAGCTGAAACTAAAGAAATCATGCATTTTTAAATGTGGTTTACAAGAAAAACATTCAGGCAAACCCCCCTTAGGTTCTTCAGAGCGGATTCCAGGGCAATTACTTACATGCAGTTGTAAGCTGGCAGCTTCCAACGATAACCCTTGCAGACGCTGAGCAAGATCTTGAACGCTGCTCATATTGCAGAAATCCGGTAGGGGGTTTTATTTTTCTTACACTTCTTTCTGTCTGGAAAACTGTTATGGATCTGCAACACAGGACTAAGGTAGAAGGGAGAAAACTGACCCTGCACTATGACTAGGCTGAAACCCTACGATGGAGAGGGCGACCCATTCCTTGCGAATAGACCCACAGATGATCCTAGATTAATCTCAAGCAAAAACCTATAGATAAGGGGTTCCCTAAAAGAACTAAGGACTGGGTACACAAACGGGTCACAACATGCTCTGAGATAAAGAATCGGAGATAGAGGATGAGGAATAGCAAGAGGGGGTGCAGGAACTATTGTAGGAAACCCTGATAGAAGTAGGGAAAGCAATCCTCAACATCAGTAGCACATGTGCCATGCCAGGGTGGGACTTGGCCCCAGCCACCACAATGTTCACCCAGTGTGCCATCAATGAAATGTAGCAGCCTTGGCCACAAGCACTTGTCCATGTCTAGGTCATTAAGTGGCCAATCCCAGTAAGTGCGTTGGTAAGGGCATGGATGATGTTCCTGGACATGTGTCGATACAAGGCAGGAACATCACACTGGTAAAAATAGTGGCAGCTTGGGACCGAGTACCGACGGATTGCTGCCACCATAAGTCGGTAGAAATCCTTTGTGTCCACATGCTTAGAAGGCAACATTTCCACTGCAAACAGCCTGGAAATGTGCCTGTTTAATGTTTGGGCCTATTGGTAGGTGGCTGGAAACTTTATTTTTCATTCTAATGCCTGGAATAGGGAAAGATGAAGGCTATTCTGGGACGTGAAAAAATGTACAAAGGTGGCAAGCGATCCAGAAAGCACACGGGGTTAAATGTCACCTGGTGTGAACAGATAGTAATTACCCAGCTCTGTTAGCTTCACAGAGGGGTAGAGACAGAATGCAGCTGTCTCTGGACTGAAAGGCACAGCTAGATGCCAGGCTAGTGGAAATGTCGCTATGTGAAAACCCCAGTTACTTTACAGGAGAGTGCTACCCTCTCAGGGGCAAGGGAACAGGTAGTGGATACAGTCACAGCATATGTACGCACACAAACTCCTCTCCGGAGATGCCAGAACTCTAAAGGCTATTCACCTGCTTTACCTAGAGGCTCTCTTCAGCCTCTCTCCCTACTCCAGCAGCTGTCCCTAGACTAAATGCAGAATGCATTGCATAGAAACAGCAAAGCATGCGATTAGCCATTGAAAGCATTTTTTAGTATGATGGTTCAGCAAAGTATCACTACTAGAGGACTCTGATTCTAAAAACTGTACACACAGGCCTGAACAACTACGCTCTCCTTCCAATCAGTATTGTTCCTGAACGGTGCAATGGCATCAGTTAACCAAGCATGACGGGGCCTGTTCTTTTACAACCTCTGATGGGTTAATGTGGCCAGCCAATCACAGTAATTCCCTACCAAGATGGCTCCTGTATTACAGTGACTGGCAGGCAATACCAACGTGTTTATTGGCTGTGGAACAGGTACCAAACATCCACTCATTTTACTATATTCCATTTGCTCATTTTTATAGAATTTCTTTCATTCACCACTCTGCTCACTTATGTCCCATAAAACTATGCCACAGGCATAACTATGCATTCAACTAAGGGGGCTGAAACATCTGAGTGGCCCCTAAACAGTAACCCTCATTACAACTATGGGGGTTCAGTGATATTACAAACATTTGGTGACATATAGATAACAGTTCTGCAGAACATACAAGTGGTTATAGTGCATTTATTCTGCTGAAGATTGTTCATTTTTCACGTCAATTACAATTGGCTCAAACCAACATGGCAACATTTCCAGACTTGACTCTACTGCAGAGATTACAACAAAGACACATTTAACCTCTCACATTTCCATCACCGTCCCTGTCTCATCCCAACCTACACAAATGCCTCATACTTTTGATACCCCAGTACTGAACCACTACTGCCATATGTGTCATACTTACTGCATCTGCAGTTTTGCACAATGACAGCACCCCTCTTAGTAACTCACAAAATAATACCCACCACTGTACCTCTAACATATTAATAATCCTCCTTTGCAAATTCCTCAGAAAACAGTGTCCACATATTGCCCCTTTGAAGGACGTGTTACACTGAGTGCCTCTATAAAAAATAATGCTTCTTAAGTACCCACTTGACATTTAACACTGTCTACTGAGTCTCCCAATATACTGCACTGTATGGTTGGCCCACAACTGTGCTATACACAGTATGATACAGCCAAAGCTCTGCTATACATAGAATGATGTCCCAAAACACAGTTTAATGACCTCCACAGAAGATCTCACACTGTATAATGACCCCCACAGTGTATAATGGCCCCCACACTGTTTAATAGCCTCCACAGTAGTCGTATATCAGCCAAAAGGTGAATATAAATGTAATATCTAATCAAAATCTTATAAAAAATGCTCAGGTGCGCACAAAATCAGCCTGTAAACTTATAAGGTATAAAAAAGAGCCAAAGTTGCAGTGGTAGGTGAAGGCCCAGCAAAAAACAAATCACTACAGCTGTGACAAAAGTACTCAAATGACGGTGGTCACAAGGTCAAATTCATATTGCTATATGTGACACATACACTCAATAAACAGTTAACAAAAACTGACATTGCGGATAAGCATCAATATATACTTATATACTGTCAAAGTAAACCTGCTACTGACAGTGAGGGCTGCTCTTAAGCAAATTTTAGTACTACAAAGAAAAATGGAGCAAAGATGCTCTCAATAACTATGGTGAGGCAAGTGTATTTATCAAAAATATAAATTTTATTAATGACTCACTCACAAACATAGATTATAATAAACACATTCAAGTATATGGACAAGCGAAAATGAGGAGAGGAATCCTAGATACAAAATGTCTCCAACAGATTCCCTAACTGCATCAAATGAGGGCACATAGTATCAATGATTCATTATAATTATGCACCCATAAGGGTCAACATCAATCTATAAAGTTCTCTACATATAGATAGATTGGCAGAGTATATCTACACACAAGTGTTGCTGCTTTGTCTACATGTAAAGTGCCGATCATAGTGCAAGACGCAAAATGTATTTACCCATGTGGGGGAAAACAGTGGATCAATGACCAAGGATGTGTGAATCGATAGCCCTGATGCGCGTTTTGTGTATTCCAGCTTCTTCAATAAAGGAGTATTTAGTATCTGTTTAAGTGAACAGCAGACAGTGAGTAAATAATATAGGAACAATCTAACCCATCTCTTGTGTCCAGGAAGGGGTCCAGTTGTCTCAAACCATATTGTGGATTCCCATCTGGCTATATATAAAGGTGAGGTCTTGATTCATTCCTAAAAGGCCATATAGATGCTAATACAGTCTCTAGTGCCCAAAGACTCTGTCCCTTACAAGGGCAGTCCCTGTGTAGACATACCACAGGAGCAGCTTATTTTTATCTTGGTCCAAAATGATGTTGCAGGCTCAGATGTCAGGATTGTTTCCCATCTCTGTCGATTGCTGGTCGCTGTTTGGAGTACCATCAAGGGTCAGTCACTGGCTGGTGTCTTGAGGATTGGAGTGGAACGTCCGGCTACTCTCACCCACCGAGGGTCTCATAGGGAGAGCAACAATTTTTGGTGAGATTGTGGCAGGGGCCTTGATGCCAAGGCGGTGGCCGAGTCTCCCCTCATGGGTCCTTTTCGGGGATGAGCAGCAAGCATGTTAGGAGGTTTAGGGAGACTTGTGCGGTCTGACTTGACTCGCTTACTTCTGCAATAAGTACCACAAACAGAGCCTAGGTGTGTGAGATGTGCAAATGCAAGTCTACTGTGCTCAATGTCTAGGTCATGTCCACGCAAATTATGTTTCTGTAAAAGAACATTCAAATATTTCTTCTATGTAAGTTCCCTTAAAAATATTAATAATTCACTAAGAGTCATTGAACATACATGGACATTTTAAATGCTTGCAATAACCAATAAACAGATTTATCATTTCCTAACATGATGCACAAACCAGGATACAGCTAAATAATTTGATGAAAAAATGATGACCTATCCAATCTTTGGAGAAGTCATCAGTATTGGATTAGTGGGAGTCCGACTTATAGTTCCACTGCTGTCAGTTGTTACAAGCTTCTGCAGCAGGTGAAAATACTCAATGTATGGAGTCTGAACATCACAGCTTGTAGACAATCTGATGGCTGTGATTGGGTGTTGCAGCTTGGCTCCCTTTGAAGTGAATGTGAGCTAACTTGCAGTAAGTAAGCATTGCTACTGCTCATTGTATGGACATCAATAGTAATTGCAATTCTTAACAACACTGTTAAGTGTCATATTATAGTTTTGTACATTAAAACACTTTTCTGCATCAAGTTATACAGTAAGTAATGTGTTTTTGTTAAGAAATGTCACATCTGTACACAAAAATGTAAAAGCTGCATCGACATAAAGATTAATCAACATTATGTTGCTTTTTTGACACACGTTGATTTTGCTGATGATTTACTGCATATTTTGAACAAAATTAACATTAGAAAATGTTGACAGTGGGCGAACTTTTCCTAAAGAATTTTATCTAGTCAACTAATATTCTTCTAAGAAATGTTTGTTCACTATTGTTTAATTTACAAACATGACAATAATTACTTTTTAGGCCCCAAAACATTTTCCAACAATTTAAAAATAATAATAATAATAATTTTATTTATATAGCAACAACATATTCCGCAGCGCTTTACAAATTATAGAGGGGACTTATACAGACAATAGACATTACAGCATAACAGAAATCACAGTTCAAAATAGATACCAAGAGGAGTGAGGGCCCTGCTCTCAAGCTTACAAACTATAAAGAAAAGGGTAGACACGAGAGGTGGATGGTAACAATTGCTTTAGTTATTCGGATCAGCCATAGTGTTAGGCTCGGGTGTTCATGTAAAGCTGCATGAACCAGTTAACTGCCTAAGTATGTAGCAGTACAGACACAGAGGGCTAATAACTGCATAAAGTGTATGAGAACATGTTGCGAGGAACCTGATTATGTTTTTGTTTTTTTGAATGGGCCACACAGGGAAAATTAGGTTAATGCGTTGAGGTGGTAAGCCAATCTGAACAAATGAGTTTTTAGGGCACGCTTAAAACTGTGGGGATTGGGGATTAATCGTATTAACCTAGGTAGTGCATTCCAAAGAATCGGCACAGCATGTGTAAAGTCTTGGAGACGGGAGTGGGAGGTTCTGATTATTGAGGATGCTAACCTGAGGTCATTAGCGGAGCGGAGGGCATGGGTAGGGCGGTAGACTGAGACCAGAGAGGAGATGTAGGGTGGTGCTGAGCCATGGAGTGCTTTGTGGATGAGGGTAGTAGTTTTGTACTGGATTCTTGAGTGGATGGGTAACCAGTGTAATGACTGGCACAAGGTAGAGGCATCGGTGTAACGGTTGGTGAGGAATATGATCCTGGCTGCAGCATTCAGGACAGATTGGAGAGGGGAAAGTTTGGTAAGAGGGAGGCCAATTAGTAGAGATTTACAATAGTCCAGACAAGAATGAATAAGTGACAATTTACAATTTTAGAGGTGTCTTGCATAGACAATAAGACATTACACGGTAAGAATAACTCACAATTATACCAGCTAGAGTGCTACTTTTTTGAAATAGCTACATTAAATTTAAGGGTAGGAAAAATGAGCAGAAGTTTAAATAATTTGTGTAAGTGTAATGACCATTATGTGCCATTAAAAAAAAAAATCAATTTATATTTCATTTAACTGCACTGGAGGGCTGCTTCTATTTTTGCTATACATATGCACACTTATACATATATACAGTTCTGTGAAAAAGTGTTTGCCCCTTTAATGATTTATTCTTTTGTCACACTTAAATGTTTCAGATCCCCTAAACAAATTTAATTATTAGACAACAATAACACAGGTTAATACAGAATGCAGTTTTTAAATGCGCGTCTTTACTATTAAGGGAAAAAGAAATCCAAACCTGCAGGGCTCTGTATGAAAAGAGATTGTCCCCTTAGCAGCAAGAACTGCAATCAAGCGTTTGGCAGGACATTCTTCAGGATTTTTTGGTAGACAGCAGAATTCACACAACTACCGCCATATTTTACTGTTGGCATTATGTTCCTTTTGTGAAATTCTGTTACTTTTATACCAAATGTAATGGGACATAAACCTTCCAAAAAGTTCAACTCCTCGTCAATCCAGTATTCTTCCAAAGTCTTTGGAATCATCAAGATGTGTTCCGGCAAAGCTGAGATGAGCCATGATGTTCTTATTGCTCAGCAGTGGTGTTTGACTTGGAACTCTGCCATGCAGGCCATTTTTGCCGAGTATCTTTCTTATGCTTGAGTCATGAACACAGACCTTAGCTGAGGAAAGTGAGGCTTATAGTTCTTTGGATGTTGTTGTTGGGCCTTTTGTGACTTCTTGATGATTTGTCGCTGCGCTCTTGGGTAATTTTGGTCGGTTAGCCACTCCTGGGAAGCTTCATCACTGCTCCATGTTTGCGCCATATGTGGATAATGGCTCTCACTGTGGTTTGCTGGCATTCCAAAGCATGAAAAATGGCTGTATTACCTTTTCCAGACTAATAGATCTCTATCACTTTGTTTCTCAATTGTTCCAGAATTTCTTGGGATTGCAGCATGATATTTAGCTTTTGAGGAACTTTTGATCTACTTCACTTCAGGCAGGTCTTATTTAAGTGATTTATTTTTATTGAAAACAGCTGCAGAAGTTATTAGGTCTGCTTGTGGCTAGGGAGTTTGAATTCAGCTTCTCAAGGATGTGATAAATTAATTTATGTGTTAAGGGGGTAGGGGTGATCACTTTTTCACACAGAGCCCTTTAGGTTTAGATTTCTTTTTATCTTAATAATAAAGACCTTTATTTAAAAACTGCATTTTGTGCTTACTTGTGTTATCTTTGTCTAATAATTAATACTGTTTGGTGATCTGAAACATTTAAGTATGACAAACATGCAAAAGAATAGGAAATCAGGAAAGGGCAAACAATTTTTTACACAAATGTACATTGAATTAAAATGTCTATATATTTTGTAATAAAAAAGGAATATTACATACATGTTAATTTTTTTGCAATTTTGCAGCAGTTTAATTGCCCAAAGGAAAACATGGTTAATTATCCCTGTTTATACATTCTGCTGAAGCAGATGGATCATCCTTAAGCTATTAATTGTATTGCCAAAGAAAGAAGGCACTCTTTGAAGCAGGACTTGGTATTTTCTAACAAACTTCATTGTGACTATCAAAGCATTTGAAACATCTCCAGTTCTCCTATGACTATACCAGTCAATATCCATCAACTTGAATCTAAGTGGATAGTCTTTTGATCTTTCACAATGCTGTAGCTGGCATTCCATAAGAACAATTTGTTACTATAACCTATGTTAAACTGTAAATGACCTTACAGATTTTTTTTAGAAATTTGAAATCATATCTCTTTAAATTATTTTAATCAAAATAGAAAAAAAAAAGTATAATCTTGTATGGTTATAAAATATGCTGAGAAACATAATATGTTTCTACAACTCCGCTGAAGATGAAGGGCTCATTCCCTATGATTGGATTTGAGAGAAACTGGATTTCTATCAGTTTTAAGGTTAACATGCATAATTTTATACTATTAGTAATAAATTAACCTTGACTCAAATTTAATTTTCAATCTCTATTTCCTTTCTAAGTGTAAACATGTCATAATCAACATTTATGTGCTGATGATGTCACTCCAACATTTTATTAGAACTAATTTTGCCTCAAGCATGTGGAGGCTGACATGGTCAAGATACCATTTACTTATTTTTGTTTGTTTTATCAAACCCTAAAATCACAACTTGTAACATTTATTACTCAACTTTGCTCAAAGAGGATGTTAGGGGTCGAGATCCCACCTCTGCACGGGGGGAATCTCAGGCCGTCTCCGCTGCGGTCTTCCATTCTTCTCCTGCCGCAGTGGAGTCTGCTCAGCGGAGACATCGGTCCCAGCGTCTTGCTCAGTCCCACTCTGTACAAAGAGTTACTGCTGCTTTTCCTGCTTCTGCCATTGAAGTCAGTGTTGGGCAGCGGCGAGCAGATGCTTTTGGGACTAATCCTACTTTTCTCTTTCTGAGCATGCCCAGGGCAAGATCTCCCGTTGGAGATCGAGGGTCACATGCTCAGGTACTGCAGCACATCCCATTGGTCCTCCAGGAAGGTCCTGAAAGTGCAAAACTTCGGTAGCAGCTTCCCATTGGTCCTTTATTGGAAGGTCCTGAACGTGCTGCAACTATATAAGCTGCGCATGACCGCACGGCCATGCGCTAGTATTGACTTGATATAATGTGTGTGTGTAGATGGATGTATGTCGATGGATGAAAGCTCCTAAATCATTCCCATTCCTAGTGTTGTTGACTGTTCACGAATGATGGTAGCTATCTAGCGCCCGACTAGCCATCAGCACGAAACACACATTAAAGCGTCTAGTTGCCGTCAGTGCGGCGCTCAGCGCTTTCCTGACCCAAGTCTTCTCAAGCCACAGTGGAGTCTGCTCAGCGGAGACGTCGGTCCCAGCATCTTGCTCAGTCTCACTCTGTGCATAGGGTTACTGCTGCTTTTCCAGCTTCTGCCATTGAAGCCAGTGCTGGGCAGTGGCGAGCAGACGGTTCTGGGACTAAGTCCTACTTTGCACACACTGAGCATGCCCAGGGCAAGATCTCACAGTGGAGATCTAGGGTCAGTTGCTCAGGTACTGCAGCGACTTCCATTGGTCCTTCTCACGGAAGGTCCTGTAGGTAATAGTACTAAGTTCTGCTTTGCACACTGAGCATGCCCAGGGCAAGATCTCTCAGTGGAGATCTAAGGTCACATGCTCAGGTATTGCAGCAATTCCATTGGTCCTTCTTTGAAAGGTCCTATACGTGCTGCAGCTATTTAAGGCTCGCATGGCCGTACGGCCATGCGCTAGTGTGCATTTGTAAACGTGTGTGTTGTGAGTGAAAGTCGTTCTTTAAAAAACCCTCCCTATTGGATGACTGTTCGCGGAAGGTGTATGATTGCTGTCTAGCGCCCGACTTACCCAACAGCACGTTACACACCATACAGCGTCTAGTTGCTGTGTCCACCAGTGCGGCGCCATGCGCTTTCACAGCGCTTTCCTGACCCAAGCCTGGGTGGTTAGTGGTGTCCGCCAGTGCGGCACCGCACGCACTCTCGTGCATTCTTTAGTTATTAATTTGGTTACGCTGTCACCCCAGTTGCGGTGTCGACTGCAAGTAGTCTACACAGACTCAGATCCCAAGTCTTAGGACTGAGCTCGGAGACTCCTTGCTTGTGCTCTTGTGTGTGGTACCGCGGCCCTGTGACTTAACAGGGTTCGCTTCCTTCACACAGGGTGAAGTTAACCCATGTGTGTAGTCACATTGTACCGCCATACAGTCCGTCATTACTTGGCAGCAGGTTCCATCTCTGCACGGTGGACCCCGGGCTGCGAACGCACCTTATTCTACCTATCTTATTATTTGGTGCGTTCCGCGAGCCCTAACATTACACTAGCGCCAGGGTCTGGCTAGTAATGACGGACAAACAGCAATCCTTGCAGTACATCCAGCAGCTGGAGGGTAGGTTGGCGGCTCTTGAGCGCACAACCTCAGCTGTGGATGTAACCGCAGTTGCTGTTCAAGCTGATAGCATGGCTGCAGCAACCTTGTCCACTGCCACCACTGTACCGACTCTATCTTGCCTCCCGCTGCCAGAAAAATTTTCTGGTGATAGTAAGTCTTGTAGGGGTTTCGTGAGTCAGTGCTCTATACATCTCGAGCTTCTGGCTTCTCGTTTTCCTACAGAGTGGGCAAAGGTGGGGTTTATTATGTCTCTCCTGTCAGACAGGGCGTTAGAGTGGGCTACGCCGCTGTGGGAGCATGGCGATCATGTGGTGCAGAGTGCTTCGTTTTTCCTGAGCACTCTGAAACAGGTCTTTTTAGGACCTCGTGTCACCCATGATACGGCGCTCCAACTGTTGGCATTGACTCAGGGCTCGTCCTTGGTCAGCCATTTTGCTGTCCACTTCCGCACTCTAGCATCTGAGCTGGAGTGGTCGGATAAAGCCCTAATTCTGATATTTTGGAGGGGGCTGGCTGACCACATGAAGGACGCCCTGGCCACTAGGGAGATTCCCGCCACACTGGAGGAGTTAATAGCAGTGTCCACTCGTATTGACCTCCATTTTCATGAGCGGAGGATAGAGCGAGCCCAGTGTAGGCAGAGGTTTCGGCTGGCTCCCACCTTCGCCAAACCTTTGGAATCTCCAGTCCAGGCTCCTGAGTGACATGAGGCCATGGAAGTGTCACGAGCGGGATCTAAGTCCCGGACCGCTCGTGCACTCCAGGTTTGTCATGTTTGCCAGCAGTCAGGACATCTTGCCACCAGATGTCCCCAGCGGTCGAGGAAACGTCAGCATCTAGTGGTAGTAGGTACACTAGACACGGCGACGTTTGCCTCCAAATTGTCTTTTAAGGGGACAATAACAATCGACTCATTCTCTCACTCGGTAGAGCTCTGCGTGGATTCTGGGGCGGAGGGCAATTTTATGTCTTGTGCATTCACCCAACATCACGCAATACCCCTGGTTATGCTAGCTCAACCAGTAACGGTACGAGTGGTGATTGGGTCGACACTGCCCTCACAGATATCACACCAGACCATCCCTTTTACTCTGTCCATGTCGCCATCCCATCAGGAGATTATATCTCTGCTCATCATTCCTGAGGGAATTGATGAGATCCTTTTGGGGATACCTTGGCTACCGTACCACTCTCTTCATATCGAGCGGTCCTCAGGAAGAATTCTGGGATGGGGTGAATCTTGTGGAGGTAGGTGTCAGATGGAGTACGTTCAGGTTGCAACTACAGAGGTACCCGCAAATCTATCCTCTCTCCCAAAGCAATATTGGTCTTATTCAGATGTGTTCTCCAAAAAGGTGGCAGAGACCCTTACGCCCCATCGCCCCTATGACTGTCCTATTGATCTCTTGCCTGGTGCTGAGCCTCTCCAGGGTCGAGTCTATCCGTTATCTCTCCTGGAGACAGAGGCAATGTCTCAGTACATTCAAGAGAATCTGGCAAGAGGCTTCATCAGAAAGTCAGTGTCACCTGCTGGGGCAGGGTTCTTTTTCGTGCAGAAGAAGAATGGGGAACTACGTCCATGCATAGATTATAGGGGTCTTAACGCCATCACCGTTAAGAATAAGTATCCTTTGCCCCTTATATCTGAGCTTTTTGATAGGCTATGGGGAGCAAGGGTATTTACTAAATTAGATCTGCGGGGTGCTTGCAACCTGATTTGCATCCGTGAGGGGGACGAATGGAAGACGGCTTTTAACACTAGGGATGGGCACTATGGATATCTGGTGATGCCCTTCGGGCTCTGTAATGCCCCAGCCATTTTCCAAGACTTTGTGAACGACATCTTCCGGGATATCAAAAGCAAAAAAAAACAGTGATAAATCACCTGCGATGGTGTGGGTGCCTGTACTTGCACTAGGAGCTGTGCATAAGGATAATATCTGGCAAGTAAGGGGCTGGCAACAGTTGGAATAGTGCACTTACTATATGCTGAGAAGATGGTATGAACGTAGATCTTCCTGGAGCTAAGTGCCTGGCTTCGTGCTGCTGGATCGTAGGATGAAGGTAGCGCCTAGGTCCGCGCGAGCCTGGACAGCAGGATGGACGCTGGAGCTAGGAGAAAACCGCCAACTTCTAGCGTGCCCCGGCCGGAAGCGACGCCGAAGCGGTGGCGGCGTGTGTAGGGGGCGTGGTGAGTAGCGTGACGTCACAGCTAATGGGCGGGCGCGTGTGAGGATTATCCAATCCAACGCGTTTCGAAGGAAGCGATCCTTCTTCGTCAGGGCTGGAGTTCCCCATGGAGCCCTCCCCTTATATAGCGTCTACCCGCCCGCCATCTCCTAGTATCCCTAATTGATGCAGCGTAATTAGTACACCAAATGGAGGGGGAAAGTATTGATTAAGGTCTTGAAGGTACTTCATCTAAGTGCCTGATTCAGTGATACAAATGGCATACTTAGTGGATAATAGGGAGACCTGGATAACAGGCACATGGAATTGGTATAGGAAAGAGAACTGAGGGATATATGAGAAATGGTGCCACTAAATGGACACTGGGATAATAATGGTTTGATGCCCTGGATCTTGGGCTTGATTAGATGGCGAAAAAAAGGGGGGGAAAGGAGGGAATGACATGAAATCTACATTGATAAAAACAATTACAACTTTATTAATAGGTAATAAAAATGCTTGAATAGAAAAAGTACTACATTATAAACTTTAAAAAACTGGTTACTAGAACCTAGTCTGCTAAGACAATAATAGGAATTAATAAATAAGAAATATGAAGAAGGGGGGATATAAAAAAGAAAAAAAAAAAAGAAAAAAATATAAAAAGTATAAAAACCTTGCACATTTTAATAAAAAACAAGTTGTGTAATAAATGTGCCAAGATGGGGTTGTTTTCAGGATCACAACTAAGTCCTGAACCCAAAACACCCCTAATACAGGGATGGCTAGACATGAATAATTAAAAATACAGATTAGAAAGCGTATAGCTCAATTTCGTGATTGAGGCCTCTTGGGGCCATGCTTTCTAGCATGTAAATCCACTTAGATTCAACCCTAGACATTGCTTTAAGGAAATCTCCGCCCCTAGGGTTTTGCTGGACTATTTGGATTCCACAAAAACGGATCCCGCCACAGGATTTGTTATGTTTTTCTAGAAAGTGGCGAGAAAGAGGGTGACCTTTGAAGCCTTTTTGGATGTTGTCTAGGTGCTCCTTAATTCTAACCTTCAAAGATCTTTTAGTGCGACCCACATATATTTTATTAAAAGGACACTGTAGTATATAGATTACCCCTGTGGTTTCGCAGGTTATGGTGTTTTTAATCTGGAATTGCTTAGTGCCACTAGAGTCTGTAAATGTTGTTTGGACCAAACTCCCGAGAGATGTGCGTCTACAACACGAACATCTGCCACATGGTCTGAAACCCCACTTTTGGGGGGCTGATGGTTTTGAGAATGCCCCTGCTTTAGAGAGGACTGGTTTGGTTGTTGGTGCTATAAGAATGCCCAAATTTTGTGCCTTGGTATACACAAATCTAGGGTTGTTGGGTAATAAGTCCCCAATGTTCTTGTCACATTGTAGGACGGACCAATGTTTCTTGACTATGTGCATGAATTTTTTGTACCCTGAATGGAATTGTGTGATAATGGGTAGATTTTTAATTTGTGTTTGGATGTCTTGAGGATCATTACTCGTTTTGATTTTATGAACAAGATTCTCTCTTGGTATATGACCCACTGCCTGTCGAGCCACACTAAGGGTTTGAGTCGTGTAACCTTTGGCTTCAAATTGTTTGGTAATATATGAGGACTCCTCATTATAATCCTCCAAGTTTGTACAATTTCGCCTAATACAGGTGTATTGACCTCTGGGGATATTCGTAAGCCAAATAGGGAGGTGACAGCTTGTTAGATGTATAAAACTGTTGGAATCTACTGGTTTGCGAAAGCACTTTGTTTTTAGTTTGCTATTTTCCACATAAATGGTGAGGTCCAGGAAATTAACCTGGAAATTGTTGGTGGTGGGGGTGAATTCTAGGCCAAACTGATTATTATTAAGGCCTGAAATGAAAGAGTTAAGTTCTGTTGCGGTCCCCTCCCGCCCATAGCGGTGCCCCACGTTTGCAAATAATACTGTTGCTCATATTGAAAATAATAAATAATAAACGTGGGGCACCGCTATGGGCACACGTTTTGCGCCAAATTACGCCAACTTATATGTAGGCCACTGGGAGCATCAGTACATCTTTAAGGAAGGCGTATTACATCCAGGACTAAAACTCTGGCGTCGTTTCATTGACGACATTCTGTTTATTTGGGAGGGGACCGCAACAGAACGTAACTCTTTCATTTCAGGCCTTAATAATAATCAGTTTGGCCTAGAATTCACCCCCACCACCAACAATTTCCAGGTTAATTTCCTGGACCTCACCATTTATGTGGAAAATAGCAAACTAAAAACAAAGTGCTTTCGCAAACCAGTAGATTCCAACAGTTTTATACATCTAACAAGCTGTCACCTCCCTATTTGGCTTACGAATATCCCCAGAGGTCAATATACCCATATTAGGCGAAATTGTACAAACTTGGAGGATTATAATGAGGAGTCCTCATATATTACCAAACAATTCGAAGCCAAAGGTTACACGACTCAAACCCTTAGTGTGGCTCGACAGGCAGTGGGTCATATACCAAGAGAGAATCTTGTTCATAAAATCAAAACGATTAATGATCCTCAAGACATCCAAACGCAAATTAAAAATCTACCCATTATCACACAATTCCATTCAGGGTACAAAAAATTCATGCACATAGTCAAGAAACATTGGTCCGTCCTACAATGTGACAAGAACATTGGGGACTTATTACCCAACAACCATAGATTTGTGTATACCAAGGCACAAAATTTGGGCCTTCTTATAGCACCAACAACCAAACCAGTCCTCTCTAAAGCAGGGGCATTCTCAAAACCATCAGCCCCCCAAAAGTGGGGTTTCAGACCATGTGGCAGATGTTCGTGTTGTAGACGCACATCTCTCGGGAGTTTGGTCCAAACAACATTTACAGACTCTAGTGGCACTAAGCAATTCCAGATTAAAAACACCATAACCTGCGAAACCACAGGGGTAATCTATATACTACAGTGTCCTTTTAATAAAATATATGTGGGTCGCACTAAAAGATCTTTGAAGGTTAGAATTAAGGAGCACCTAGACAACATCCAAAAAGGCTTCAAAGGTCACCCTCTTTCTCGCCACTTTCTAGAAAAACATAACAAATCCTGTGGCGGGATCCGTTTTTGTTGAATCCAAATAGTCCAGCAAAACCCTAGGGGCGGAGATTTCCTTAAAGCAATGTCTAGGGTTGAATCTAAGTGGATTTACATGCTAGACAGCATGGCCCCAAGAGGCCTCAATCACGAAATTGAGCTATACGCTTTCTAATCTGTATTTTTAATTATTCATGTCTAGCCATCCCTGTATTAGGGGTGTTTTGGGTTCAGGACTTAGTTGTGATCCTGAAAACAACCCCATCTTGGCACATTTATTACACAACTTGTTTTTTATTAAAATGTGCAAGGTTTTTATACTTTTTATATTTTTTTCTTTTTTTTTTTTCTTTTTTTTTATCCCCCTTCTTCATATTTCTTATTTATTAATTCCTATTATTGTCTTAGCAGACTAGGTTCTAGTAACCAGTTTTTTAAAGTTTATAATGTAGTACTTTTTCTATTCAAGCGTTTTTATTACCTATTAATAAAGTTGTAATTGTTTTTATCAATGTATATTTCATGTCATTCCCTCCTTTCCCCCCCTTTTTTTCGCCATCTAATCAAGCCCAAGATCCAGGGCATCAAACCATTATTATCCCAGTGTCCATTTAGTGGCACCATTTCTCATATATCCCTCAGTTCTCTTTCCTATACCAATTCCATGTGCCTGTTATCCAGGTCTCCCTATTATCCACTAAGTATGCCATTTGTATCACTGAATCAGGCACTTAGATGAAGTAACTTCAAGACCTTAATCAATACTTTCCCCCTCCATTTGGTGTACTAATTACGCTGCATCAATTAGGGATACTAGGAGAGGGCGGGCGGGTAGACGCTATATAAGGGGAGGGCTCCATGGGGAACTCCAGCCCTGATGAAGAAGGATCGCTTCCTTCGAAACGCGTTGGATTGGATAATCCTCACACGCGCCCGCCCATTAGCTGTGACGTCACGCTACTCGCCACGCCCCCTACACACGCCGCCACCGCTTCGGCGTCGCTTCCGGCCGGGGCACGCTAGAAGTTGGCGGTTTTCTCCTAGCTCCAGCGTCCATCCTGCTGTCCAGGCTCGCGCGGACCTAGGCGCTACCTTCATCCTACGATCCAGCAGCACGAAGCCAGGCACTTAGCTCCAGGAAGATCTACGTTCATACCATCTTCTCAGCATATAGTAAGTGCACTATTCCAACTGTTGCCAGCCCCTTACTTGCCAGATATTATCCTTATGCACAGCTCCTAGTGCAAGTACAGGCACCCACACCAGCGCAGGTGATTTATCACTGTTTTTTTCGCTTTTGCTACCCAACTACAGGGTGATACACAGACCCTGTTTTCATCACCAGCAGCTACCATTGTTTCTCCCTTACTCTCCACTCTCCGAGCGCCAGTGTATTATATTATTTTTCCTATCTTCCGGGATATGCTTTCCACCTCGGTCATAGTCTATCTGGATGATATTCTCATCTACTCTCCAGATATAGACTCCCACCGGAAAGATGTTTGCAAGGTCTTCGACCTCCTACGGGCTAACTCCCTCTATGCCAAGTTGGAGAAGTGTGGGTTTGAGCAGGAGTCCTTGCCTTTCCTTGGCTATATCATTTCTGCCCAGGGATTGGCTATGGATCCTGCCAAGCTACAGGCTGTGATGGACTGGCAGGAACCCCATTCTCTCAAAGCGGTGCAGCGCTTTATGGGGTTCATTAATTACTCTTGCCAGTTCATTCCCCACTTCTCAACTTTGGTAGCTCCCTTGGTTGCCCTCACCAAGAAGGGGGCAAATCACAAGTTGTGGTCGGAAGAGGTCTCCAAGGCCTTTCTCTTGATTAAGTCACACTTCGCACTTCGCTAGCGCTCCCATCCTGCATCGCCCCAATGTAGATAGGCCATTTATTATGGAGGTGGATGCCTCATCCGTTGGTGCTGGAGCAGTCCTCTTCCAAAAGGATGCTCAAGGTCGGAAGCATCCTTGCTTTTTCTTCTCTAAGACCTTTTCACTAGCGGAGAGGAATTATTCCATCAGGGACAGGGAGTTGCTAGCTATGAAGTTGGCTTTCTCAGAGAGGAGACATCTTCTGGGGAGCTCGCTTTCCCTTCCAGGTGTTCACAGACCACAAGAACTTGGTGTATTTACAGACAGCCCAGCGGCTAAATTCTCGTCAGGCTAGATGGTCCCTGTTCTTCTCCCGGTTCCATTTCACCCTCCATTTTCTTTCCGGGGAGAAGAACGTTCGTGCCGACGCTCTTTCTCGCTCTGTAGTATCATCATCAGAGGAGGAGGAGGAGCCTTGGCTTATTGTCCCTTCAGAGAGCCTGAGAACGGTGGCTCCAGTTTCGCTAGAGTCTGTGCCCCCAGGCAAGACTTTCATTCCATCTAATTTGCGACCGGAGGTTCTCTCTTGGGCTCACTCGTCCATGGTGGGTGGACACTTTGGGACCAAGAGGACATCTGAGCTCTTGGCGAGGACGTACTGGTGGCTGCATATGGCTCGTGACGTCACAGACTATGTTCGGGCATGTGTCTCCTGCGCCAAGAACAAGTCTCCTTGGCAACGGCCAGCTGGGTTGCTTTACCCCATGCCGGAGGCGGACAGGCCCTGGGAGATGTTCAGGATGGATTTTGTGGTGGGCTTACCCAAGTCTCGTAACTGCACCATTATCTGGGTGATCACCGACCATTTTTCCAAAATGGTGCACTTGGTGCCTCTTCCACGGCTACCTTCTGCAGGGGCTCTGGCTGTGTTGTTCATCAAGCATATCTTTCGCCTACACGGTATGCCAGACAACATTGTTAGTGACCGGGGTCCCCAGTTTGCATCTCGATTCTGCAGAGAGCTTTGTCGTCTACTCAGTATTGAGTTGAATCTCTCTTCGGCGTATCATCCAGAGACGAATGGGTTGGTAAAGAGGGCCAAACAGACCCTGGTCACATATTTACGACATTTTGTTTCTGCCAGGCAGGATGACGGGCATCCTTGCTACCTTGGGCAGAGTTTGCGCTTAACAACGCCGAAGCTGACTCCACCGGTCAGACTCCATTCCTCCTAAATTACGGCCAGCATCCGCGTGTCCCTGTGCCCATCCCCGTGTCTTCCGCCGACTCCAGGGTGGCAGACTGGGCTGTGGAGGCATGGGACATTTGGGACTGCACTCAGGATGCTATTCGGGCCTCCAAGGAGAGAATGAGGTCCTCCGCCGATGCTCATCGGCGCCCCGCTCCGACCTTTTTGTAGTGTAATTATGGCTGGAATAGATTAAGGATTCCATGTCCCATTTTCTTGTTCTTTAGGTGCTAAAAGAAAAGGAATCCTTATATGTGACACCATTTTGGAAATTATGCACCTTAAGGAATTTACTTAGATGTACAGTGACCTTTTTTCATCTACAGATGCTTCTCAAAATTTTAAAACTTTGAGTCGCAAAATTATATTTTCAACTAAAATAATGCTGAGCCTCAATTTTTATTTTTCACAAGAGTTAATAATAATAATCTTTATTTTTTATATAGTGCTAACATATTCCGCAGCGCTTTACAGTTTGCACACATTATCATCACTGTCCCCAATGAGGCTCACAATCTAAATTCCCTATCAGTATGTCTTTGAAATGTGGGAGGAAATTGGAGTGCCTGGAGGAAACCCACGCAAACACGGAGAGAACATACAAACTCTTTGCAGATGTTGTCCTTGGTGGGGTTTGAACCCAGGACTCCAGCGCTGAAAGGCTGCAGTGCTAACCACTGATAGGAGAAAATGGACAACACAATATGCAAAATAATTTCTTCCAAATGTGGAATATAATAATAATAATCTTTATTTTTATATAGCGCTAACATATTCCGCAGCGCTTTACAGTTTTGCACACATTTGTGGTCCGATACTTGGAAGAGATGAAACACTCTTTTGATTTTGGATTGCAAATTTGTTTGGGACAGTTTGCAGTCGCCACTTGAACAGCCCCCAAGGAACCAGAAACTCCCCATTTCAGAAATTACACTCCTCAAGAATTCACTTCAATGGAAGACAAAGCATACAACTTGTCTCCAGCCACTTAGCAATGTTGAGAGCTACGTTGTTCTACCTGTGCCTGACAGAGCAGTTTTCCACTGAAAATGTGGGTGTGCCAGATGTTGGACCCCACCAATGCCATATTGAACTCTTCTCAGGTGTAATTATCATCAATGGATAGACATGGAAAACCTCTTTAAGTGGTTCTCTTTTGCAGGAGAGCAATTTGTGCTAGTCTTAACAGTATTTTGAGCAGACTGCAGTGCTCAGAAGGGGCCATATGCCTTTGGGCACATGGATTTTGCTGGATTTGTCTTATTTTTAGTTATATTGCTTTTCCCACATCTATAAGCTACTAGTGACATGGGAAACCTTTATTTTTTGAACTGAGAGATGACAGGTCTGATTTGATGCTTATTTTATGTGATATAAGTTGATGTTTATATTGATGCCATTTTGGAGTATGAAACATATATGCTGTGTGTAAAATTCAGGCCTTGTCAATGTTAAGTAACGCTAGGTTTGAAAAAAGTTTTGATAAAAAATTGTGTTTTCACTTAAAAAGATCTTTGGAAATTGCAAAAGTATATACAGTATTTAAAATGTTTAAATGCAATAAAAGTGAAATATAAAAAGAAATGTAGACAACATCTTTAATAAGTCATAATAAAGTGGGAAGCTACAAGTTGGATATAGAACATAAAATTGTGGTTAGAATGAAAAACTGAAAAATATAAAACATGAGATGGAAAGGGAGATATGAGTAGAGCAAAACCCTTTATTAAGACTAAGCAGTGAGAAGGGAAAGTACCCAAATGAACGCACTACAATGCAGAGAAAATAGCAGTGAGCCATAATTAGGGAATTCTCCGTATACACAGTTTGATGCTGGTTTAGTCTGTAGCGCCACACAGGAGGCAGTAAATGATTTAGAACTTAAATGAAAAAATGTAGATTTATGCAAAGAGATCAATGAATAAATTATTGTAAAAGTGAATTTATAAAAATGAATGGAAATGGATTAGTGATAATGAATGAATGGGTAAATTTAAGCATCGAGACAAAATATATAAAATTAGAGTAAATTAAGACTAACAGGATATTTTGAAAGGAGGAAATTGAAAAATTAGCTCATAATGAACTGTGGATATGGTATAGTGGGCAAAAAGATGTGTGAGAGTGCGTGATTATGCAGGTCTGGCAGGAAGTGGGAGAAGGTTTGGTGATATTAGTGTTAGGGGTCGAGTTCCCGCTTCTGCACAGGGGGAATCTCGGGCTGCTTCTGCTGCGGTCTCCCATTCTTCTCCTGCCGCAGGTAAACCTGCTCAGCAGAGACGTCGGTCCTTGCGTCTGGCTCAGTCTCACTCTGTGCTTAGGCTTGCTGTTGCTTGTCCAGCTTTTGCCATTAAAGCCAGTGCTGGGCAGCAGCCAGCGGACGCTTTTGGGACTTAGTCCTCCTTTTTCCCTTCTGAGCATGCCCAGGGTGAGATCTCCCGTTGGAGATCAAGGGTCACATGCTCAGATGCTGCAGTGGTTCCCATTGGTCCTCCTGGCAGGTCCTGAAAGGGCTAACTTCTGTGGCAGCTGCCCATTGGTCCTTTATTGGAAGGTCCTGAAAGTACTACAGCTATATAAGCTTCGCATGACCGCACGGTCATGCGCTAGTGTACAATTGTATACGTGTGTTTGTTGTGAGTGCAAGTCGTTCATTAAATACCCCTACCCTATTGTATGTTCGCGTATGGAGTATGGCTGCTATCTAGCGTCCGACTAACCACTCAACGTGTCACACACGTATCAGCGTCTATTGCTGTGACTGCCAGTGCGGCGCCATGCGCCTGTAGTGCGCTTCCTGACCCACGTTTGGGTGCTTAGTGGTGTCTGCCAGCACGGCACAGTTCGCACTTCGGAGCTCTAATTATATTAGTTACCTAACACACCCAGTTGCGGTGTTGTGTCAGCAAGTGGTCTAATCAGACTTCAATCCTGAGTCTTGGGGTTGTGTTCGCTGACTCCTTGCTTGCACTCTTTAGTGCGGTATTGCGGACCTGTGGCTTTACCGGGTTCGCTTCCACCACCATATTACGCTGCCATTTACTAGCAGCAGGTTTTCACCTGCATGGTGGACCCCGGACTGCGAACGCATCTATTACATCTTTCTTGGTGCGTTCCGCCAGTCCTAACAGAACACTAGTGCCAGGGTCTGGCTAGTAAATGGCAGACAATCAGCGTTTACAGCGGTACATCCAGCAGCTGGAGGGAAGGTTGGCGGCTCTAGAGCGTTCAACCTCAGCTGTGGATGTCACTGCTGTCGATGTTCAGGCTGTAAGTGTAGCCGAAGCCAGTTTGTCCGCTGCCACCTCTGCACCGACTTTATCCCATCTCCCGCTTCCTGACAAGTTTGCTGGTGACAGTAAACAATGTCGCGGATTCGTAAGCCAGTGCTCCATACACCTCGAGCTCCTGGCGGCGCGTTTCCCTACGGAACAGGCGAAAGTGGGATTTATTTTATCTCTCTTGTCGGGCAGGGCGTTGGAGTGGGCAACGCCACTTTGGGAGCGTGATGACCGTGTGGTACAGAGTGCTCCGCTCTTTCTGGACGCTCTGAAGCAGGTCTTTTTGGGACCCCGTATTACACACGACACCGCGCTCCAGTTATTGACAATTACTCAGGGCTCATCCGTGGTCAGCCAGTTTGCCATCCAGTTCCGGACTCTAGCCTCGGAGTTAGAGTGGTCGGATAAAGTTCTAATTCCGGTGTTCTGGAGGGGACTGGCAGACCACGTGAAGGACGCCTTAGCCACCAGGGAGATACCCGCCACACTGGAGGAGCTTATTTCTCTATCTACCCGCATCGACCTCCGTTTTCATGAATGAAGGTTAGAGTAGACCTAGTGTAGGCAGAGGTTTAGACTGGCTCCCACCTTCGCCAGACCTCTTGAATCTTCCGTTTTGGCATCCGACTCCCATGAGGCCATGGAGGTTTCTCGAGCGGGACCTAAGTCTCAGGCCGCTCGAGTACCCATGGTTTGTAAAAATTGTCACCAACGAGGACATTACACTAATAAATGTCCACGGCGGTCAGGAAAACGATCGCGTCTAGTAACCTTAGGGGGAGGTTCACTAGACACAGCGGCTTTTTCCTCCAAACTGTCCTTTAAAGGGACAATCCTGTTTGACTCATCCACTCTAACAGTCGAGCTTTGTGTGGACTCAGGAGCAGAGGGAAATTTCATGTCCTCTGCTTTTGGTCTGCGCCACGCTGTACCACTTGTTATGCTCGCCAAACCTGTAACTGTTAGAGTTGTGAATGGGTCGACACTTCCACAACAAATCACACACCAGACTTTTCCATTCTCGTTGTCCATGTCCCCTTCCCACCAGAAGATTATTTCCCTCCTAGTCCTTCCCGAGGGAATGGATGAGATTTTACTGGGAATACCCTGGCTCCGTTACCACTCCCCACATATTGAGTGGTCCTCAGGGAGAATATTGGGTTGGAGTAAGTCTTGTATGGGCAGGTGTGTGAGTGAGTGTATACAGGTCTCTACTACCGAGGTACCCGCAGACCTTTCATCTCTTCCAAGGTGCTATTGGTGCTATGCAGATGTATTCTCTAAAAAGGCAGCAGAGACTCTACCGCCTCATCGCCCCTATGACTGTCCTATTGACCTCTTGCCTGGAGCTGAACCTCCTCGGAGAAGGGTATATCCCCTCTCTCTCCCTGAGACGGAGGCTATGTCTCAATACATCCAGGAGAATTTGGCAAGAGGGTTCATTAGGAAGTCAGTGTCTCCTGCAGGGGCGGGATTCTTCTTCGTACAGAAGAAGAACGGGGAATTACGTCCTTGCATTGATTACAGGGGTCTCAATGCTATCACCATTAAAAATAAGTACCCTTTGCCCCTGATATCGGAGCTCTTTGACAGGCTAAGGGGAGCAAAGATATTCACCAAACTAGATCTGCGGGGTGCCTACAACCTGATTCGCATCCGTGAGGGGGACGAATGGAAAACGGCTTTCAATACCAGGGATGGGCACTATGAGTACCTGGTGATGCCCTTCGGGCTCTGTAATGCCCCAGCCGTTTTTCAGGACTTTGTCAACGATATCTTCCGGGATATGCTTTCCACCTCGGTTGTAGTCTATCTGGATGATATTCTCATCTTCTCTCCAGATATTGACTCCCACCGGAAAGATGTTGGCAGAGTCTTCGAACTCTTACGGGCGAATTCTCTTTATGCAAAGTTGGAGAAGTGTGTGTTTGAGCAGGAGTCTTTACCTTTCCTGGGCTATATCATCTCGGCCCAGGGATTGGCTATGGATCCTGCCAAACTACAGGCTGTGATGGACTGGCAAGAACCCCATTCTCTTAAAGCGGTGCAGCGCTTTATGGGGTTCATAAATTACTATCGCCAGTTCATCCCCCACTTCTCCACTTTGGTAGCTCCCTTGGTATCTCTCACCAAGAAGGGAGCGAATCCCAAATTGTGGTCAGAAGAGGTCTCCAAGGCCTTCACTTCTATAAAGTCCCATTTTGCTAGCGCTCCCATCTTACATCGTCTCGATGTGGATAAGCCATTCCTTATGGAGGTGGATGCCTCATCCGTTGGTGCTGGAGCAGTTCTCTATCAAAAGGATGCTCAAGGTCGGAAGCATCCATGCTTCTTCTTCTCAAAGACCTTCACACCAGCGGAGAGAAATTACTCCATCGGGGATAGGGAGTTGCTAGCAATGAAGTTGGCCTTTTCGGAGTGGAGACATCTTTTGGAGGGTGCTCGGTTTCCATTCCAAGTCTTCACGGACCACAAAAATTTGGTCTATTTGCGTACAGCCCAGCGGCTGAATTCTCGTCAGGCCAGATGGTCCTTGTTTTTCTCCCGGTTCCATTTCACTCTACATTATCTCGCCGGGGAGAAGAACATTCGTGCTGATGCTCTCTCTCGCTCCCTTGTGTCAACTGAGGAGGAGGAGGAGGAGCCTCGGCTTTTTGTCCCTTTGGAGAGTCTGAGAACCGTAGCTCCGGTTTCGCTTGAGTCTGTGTCTTCTGGCAAGACTTTTGTTCCCATCAATTTGCGACCGGAGGTTCTCTCTTGGGCTCATTCGTCCAGAGTGGGTGGACACTTTGGGGCAAAGAGGATATCTGAGTTGCTGGCGAGAATGTACTAGTGGCCACATATGGTTCGTGACGTCGGAGACTACGTTCGGGCATGTGTCTCTTGTGCCAAAAATAAGTCTCTCCGTCAATGGCCAGCTGGTTTGTTATACCCTCTGCCGGTGGCAGACAGGCCCTGGGAGATGGTCGGGATGGACTTTGTGGTGGGTTTGCCCAAGTCTCGTGGCTGTACCATCATTTGGGTAATCACCGACCATTTTTCTAAAATGGTGCATTTGGTGCCGCTTCCTCGGCTACCTTCTGCACGGGCCTTGGCAGCGTTGTTTATTAAACACATCTTCCGCCTTCACGGTATGCCAGACAAAATTGTCAGTGATCGGGGTCCCCAGTTTGCGTCTCGGTTCTGGAGAGAGCTTTGTCATCTTCTCAGTATTGAGTTAAATCTCTCTTCGGCATATCATCCCGAGACGATTGGGTTGGTGGAGAGAGCCAACCAGACCTTGGTCACATATCTGCGACATTTTGTCTCTGCTAGGCAAGATGACTGGGCATCTTTGCTACCGTGGGCGGAGTTTGCTCTGAACAATGCTGTAGCTGACTCCACTGGACAGACCCCATTCCTCCTTAACTATGGTCAGCATCCGCGGGTACCTGTGCCCATGCCCGTGTCTTCCGCCGATTCCAGGGTGGCAGACTGGGCTGTGGAGGCATGGGACATTTGGGATCACACTCAGGATGCCATTCGGGCTTCCAAGGAGAGAATGAGGTCCTCCGCTGACGCACATCGGCGCCCCGCTCCAACCTTTGCTCCTGGCGACTTAGTGTGGCTCTCCGCCCGTAATATCAGGCTGCAAGTTCAGTCTACTAAGTTTGCACCTCGCTACTTAGGTCCTTTTAAGGTCCTTGAACAGGTTAATCCTGTGGTTTACCGTCTAGCCCTTCCTCCACGCCTTGGTATCACTGACACCTTTCATGTGTCCCTCCTTAAGCCCGTGTACATGTCCTAGTTTTCTGAGTCATCTACTGGGACGTCGGGTTCGTCTACAGACGATTACGAGGTGAACGCTATCTTGGGGTACAAGGCGGTTCGTGGCAAAAAATTTTATTTGGTGGACTGGAGGGGTTACGGTCCTGGGGATAGATCCTGGGAGCCTGCTGAGAACATTCGGGCTCCGCAGCTCATTGCTGCCTTCGAACGTAGCGAGGCCCAAGGGGGGGGGGCCCTAGGAGGGGGGGTAATGTTAGGAGTCGAGTTCCCGCTTCTGCACAGGGGCAATCTCGGGCCGCTTCTGCTGCGGTCTCCCATTCTTCTCCTGCCACAGGTAAACCTGCTCAGCAGAGACATCGGTCCTTGCGTCTGGCTCAGTCTCACTCTGTGCTTAGGCTTGCTGTTGCTTCTCCAGCTTTTGCCATTAAAGCCAGTGCTGGGCAGCAGCGAGCGTACGCTTTTGGGACTAAGTCCTCCTTTTCCCCTTCTGAGCATGCCCAGGGTGAGATCTCCCGTTAGAGATCAAGGGTCACATGCTCAGATGCTGCAGTGGTTCCCATTGGTCCTCCTGGCAGGTCCTGAAAGGGCTATCTTCTGTGGCAGCTGCCCATTGGTCCTTTATTGGAAGGTCCTGAAAGTACTACAGCTATATAAGCTTCGCATGACCGCACGATCATGCGCTAGTGTACAATTGTATACGTGTGTTTGTTGTGAGTGCAAGTCGTTCATTAAATACCCCTACCCTATTGTATGACTGGTCGCGTATGGAGTATGGCTGCTATCTAGCGCCCGACTAACCACTCAACGTGTCACACACATATCAGCGTCTATTGCTGTGACCGCCAGTGCGGCGCCACGCGCCTGTAGTGCGCTTCCTGACCCACGTCTGGGTGCTTAGTGGTGTCTGCCAGCACGGCACAGTTCGCACTTCGGAGCTCTAATTATATTAGTTACCTAACACACCCAGTTGCGGTGTTGTGTCAGCAAGTGGTCTAATCGGACTTCAATCCTGAGTCTTGGGGTTGTGTTTGCTGACTCCTTGCTTGCACTCTTTAGTGCGGTATTGCGGACCTGTGGCTTTACCGGGTTCGCTTCCACCGCCATATTATGCTGCCATTTACTAGCAGCAGGTTTTCACCTGAACGGTGGACCCCGGACTGCGAACGCATCTATTACATCTTTCTTGGTGCGTTCCGCCAGTCCTAACAATTAGTTAAATGAATCTGAAAATTGGTGTATAATATTGTGCATAAAATGTGTATGAAAAAATTTGATTATAATAATTATGAACATGTAAAAGAAAAGAGATCCAATAAAAAAAAAATACGAGAAAGGTCTAATGTAGAATGTCATACTATTGGTGGATGTACATTGAAGTTTAAGTGTAATATTAAATTGAGATAATTTAGTTGAAGAGAAGAATTTTTGTGACTAAAGTTCAAACAAAATAACAAAGATTTACAGGTGCTTCTCACAAAATTAGAATATCATCAAAAAGTTAATTTATTTCAGTTCCTCAATACAAAAAGTGAAACTCATATATAGAGTCATTACAAACAGTCATTTATTTCAAGTGATTATTTATGCTAAGGTTGATGATTATGGATTACACCCAATGAAAACCCAAAAGTCCTTATCTCAGTAAGTTAGAATACTTTAGAACACCAGCTTGAAAAATTATTTAAAATTGGAAATGTTGGTCTACTGAAATGTATGTTCAGTAACTGCACTCAATGCTTGGTTGGGGCTCCTATTGCATCAATTACTGCATCAATGCCACGTGGCATGGAGGTGATCAGCCTGTGGCACTTTTGAGGTGTTATGAAAGTCCTGGTTGCTTTAATAGCAGCCTTCAGCTTGTCTGCATTGTTAGGTCTGGAGTCTCTAATTTTCATAGATTATTTACGGTTTTAAGGTCAGGTGAGTTTGCTGGCCAAACAAGCACAGTTATACTGTTGCTTTTAAACCAGATATTGGTACTCTTGGCAGTGTGGACTGGTGCCAAGTCATGCTGGAGAATGAAATTTCCATCTTCAAAAAGCTTGTCCGCAAAGGGAAGCATGAAGTGCTCTAAAATTTCCAGTTAGACAGCTGCACTGACTTTGGTCTTGATAAAGCACAGTGGACCTACATCAGCAGCTTGGATTGTGTGCCTCTCCACTCTTCCTCCAGACTATGGAACTTTGATTTCAAAATGAAATGCAAAATTTACTTTCATCTGAAAAAAACACGTTGGACCACTAAGCAACAATCCATTTCTTTTTCTTCTTGGCCCAGGTAAGACACTTCTGGCATTGTCTATTGGTCATGAGTGACTTGACACAAGGAATGTGACAATTGTAACCCAAGTCTTGCATCCATCTGTGTGTGGTGGCTCTTGAAGCAATTACTCCAGCAGCAATCCACTCCTTGTGAATCTCCCTCAAATTTTTGAATTGTGCGTTCTTAACAGTCCTTTCAAGGCAGTGGTTATTCTGATTGCTTGTGCAACTTTTTCTACCACACTTTTTCCTTCCACTCAACTTTCCGTTAATATGCTTGGATACAGCACTCTGTGAACAGCCAGCTTCTTTAGCAATGACCTTTTGTGGCTTACCCGCTTTGTGGAGTGTGTCAGTGACTGACTTCTGGACATCTGTCAAGTCAGCCGTTTTCCCCATGATTGTGAAGCCTATTGAACAAGAATAAGGGACCTTATTAAATGATTAAGAATCATTTGCAGGTATTTTTTGTTATTTATTCTAATTTACTGAGATAATCACTTTTTGGTTTTCATTGGCTGTAAGCCATAATCATCAACATTAACAGAAATAAACACTTGAAATAGATCACTTTGTTTGTAATGACTCTACATAATATATGAATTTCACTTTTGTATTGAAGTATTAACCCCTTCCCGACCTTTGACGCCACGTAGGCGTCATGAAAGTCGGTGCCATTCCGACCCATGACGCCTATGCGGCGTCATGGAAAGATCGCGTCCCTGCAGATTGGGTGAAAGGGTTAACTCCCATTTCACCCGATCTGCAGGGACAGGGGGAGTGGTAGTTTAGCCCAGGGGGGGTGGCTTCACCCCCTCGTGGCTACGATCGCTCTGATTGGCTGTTGAAAGTGAAACTGCCAATCAGAGCGATTTGTAATATTTCACCCATTATAACGGGTGAAATATTACAATCCAGCCATGGCCGATGCTGCAATATCATCGGCCATGGCTGGAAATACTAGTGTGCCCCCACCCCACCCCTCCGATCGCCCCCCCAGCCCTCCGATCTGGCCGGTACACTGCTCCGGCTCCCCTCCGTCCAGTGCTCCGCTCCCCCCCGTGCTCTTGTCCGCTCCCCCCGTGCTCCAATCACCCCCCCGTGCTCCAATCACCCCCCCTGCACTCCGATCCACCCCCCCCGGTGCTCCGTTCCACCCCCCGTGCTCCATTCCAGCCCCCCCGTGCTCCGTTCCACGCCCCCCGTGCTCCGTTCCACCCCTCCCGCACTCCGATTCCCCCCCGTGCTCCGATCCCCCCCCCGTGGTCCCCCCCACCCCATCATACTTACCGATCCAGCCGGGGTCCCGTCCGTCTTCTCCCTGGGCGCCGCCATCTTCCAAAATGGCGGGCGCATGCGCAGTGCGCCCGCCGAATCTGCCGGCCGGCAGATTCGTTCCAAAGTGCATTTTGATCACTGAGATATAATCTATCTCAGTGATCAAAATAAAAAAAATAATAAATGACCCCCCCCTTTGTCACCCCCATAGGTAGGGACAATAAAAAAATAAAGAAATTTTTTTTTTCCACTAATGTTAGAATAGGGTTAGGGTTAGGGTTAGGGGTAGGGTTAGGGGTAGGGTTAGGGGTAGGGTTAGGGTTAGGGGTAGGGTTAGGGCTAGGGTTAGGGTTAGGGCTAGGGGTAGGGTTAGGGTTAGGGCTAGGGGTAGGGGTAGGGGTAGGGTTAGGGTTAGGGTTAGGGCTAGGGGTAGGGTTAGGGCTAGGGTTAGGGTTTCGGTATGTGCACACGTATTCTGGTCCTCTGCGGATTTTTCCGCTGCGGATTTGATAAATCCGCAGTGCTAAACCGCTGCGGATTTATGGCGGATTTACCGCGGTTTTTCTGCGCATTTCACTGCGGTTTTACTACTGCGATTTTCTATTTGAGCAGTTGTAAAACCGCTGCGGAATCCGCACAAAGAAGTGACATGCTGCGGAATGTAAACCGCTGCGTTTCCGTGCAGTTTTTCCGCAGCATGGGCACAGCGATTTTTGTTTCCCGTAGGTTTACATTGAACTGTAAACTCATGGGAAACTGCTGCGGATCCGCAGCGTTTTCCGCAGCGTGTGCACATACCTTTAGAATTAGGCTATGTGCACACGGTGCGGATTTGGCTGCGGATTCGCAGCAGTGTTCCATCAGGTTTACAGTACCATGTAAACATATGGAAACCAAATCCGCTGTGCCCATGGTGCAGAAAATACCACGCGGAAACGCTGCGTTGTATTTTCCGCAGCATGTCAATTCTTTGTGCGGATTCCGCAGCGTTTTACACCTGTTCCTCAATAGGAATCCGCAGGTGAAATCCGCACAAAAAACACTGGAAATCCGCGGAAAATCCGCAGGTAAAACGCAGTGCCTTTTACCCGCGGATTTTTCAAAAATGGTGCGAAAATATCTCACACGAATCCGCAACGTGGGCACATAGCCTTAGGGTTAGGGTTGGAATTAGGGTTGTGGTTATGGTTAGGGGTGTGTTGGGGTTAGGGTTGTGGTTAGGGGTGTGTTGCGGTTAGGGTTGTGTTTAGGGTTATGGCTACAGTTGGGATTAGGGTTAGGGGTGTGTTGGGGTTAGTGTTGGAGGTAGAATTGAGGGGTTACCACTGTTTAGGCACATCAGGGGTCTCCAAACGCAACATGGCGCCACCATTGATTCCAGCCAATCTCGTATTCAAAAAGTCAAATGGTGCTCCCTCACTTCCGAGCCCTGACGTGTGCCCAAACAGTGGTTTACCCCCACATATGGGGTACCAGCATACTCAGGACAAACTGCGCAACAATTACTGGGGTCCAATTTCTCCTGTTACCCTTGTGAATCAAAAAAAATGCTTGCTAAAACATAATTTTTGCGGAAAGAAAAATGATTTTTTATTTTCACGGCTCTGCGTTGTAAACGTCTGTGAAGCACTTGGGGGTTCAAAGTGCTCACCACATATCTAGATAAGTTCCTTGGGGGGTCTAATTTCTAAAATGGGGTCACTTGTGGGGGTTTCTACTGTTTAGGCACACCAGGGGCTCTGCAAACGCAACGTGACACCCGCAGACCATTCCATCAAAGTCTGCATTTCAAAAGTCACTACTTCCCTTCTGAGCCCCGACGTGTGCCCAAACAGTGGTTTACCCCCACTCATGGGGTATCAGCGTACTCAGGAGAAACTGGACAACAACTTTTGGGGTCCAATTTCTCCTGTAACCCTTGGGAAAATAAAAAATTCTGGGCTAAATAATTATTTTTGAGGAAAGAAAACGTATTTATTATTTTCACGGCTCTGCATTATAAACTTCTATGAAGCACTTGGGGGTTCAAAGTGCTCACCACACATCTAGATAAGTTCCTTTCGGGGTCTAGTTTCCAAAATGGGGTCACTTGTGGGGGGTTTCTACTGTTTAGGCACATCAGGGGCTCTGCAAACGCAACGTGACGCCCGCAGAGCATTCCATCAAAGTCTGCATTTCAAAACGTCACTACTTCAATTCCAAGCCCCGGCATGTGCCCAAACAGTAATTTACCCCCACATATGGGGTATCACCATACTCAGAAGAAACTGGACAACAAATATTGGGGTCAAATTTCTCCTGTTACCCTTGGGAAAATTAAAAAATTCTGGGCTAAATAATTATTTTTGAGGAAAGAAAACGTATTTATTATTTTCACGGCTCTGCATTATAAACTTCTATGAAAAGCTTGGGGGTTCAAAGTGCTCACCACACATCTAGATAAGTTCCTTTCGGGGTCTAGTTTCCAAAATGCGGTCACTTGTGGGGGGTTTCTACTGGTAAGCCCCATCAGGGGCTCTGCAAACGCAACGTGACGCCCACAGAGCATTCCATCAAAGTCTGCATTTCAAAACGTCACTACTTCACTTCCGAGCCTCCGCTTGTGCCCAAACAGTGGTTTACCCCCACATATGGGGTATCAGCGTACTCAGGAGAAACTGGACAACAACTTTTGGGGTCCAGTTTCTTCTGTAACCCTTGGGAAAATAAAAAATTCTGGGCTAAATAATTATTTTTGAGGAAAGAAAACGTATTTATTATTTTCACGGCTCTGCATTATAAACTTCTATGAAGCACTTGGGGGTTCAAAGTGCTCACCACACATCTAGATAAGTTCCTTTGGGGGTCTAGTTTCCAAAATGGGGTCACTTGTGGGGGGTTTCTACTGTTAAGCCACATCAGGGGCTCTGCAAACGCAACGTGACGCCCACAGAGCATTCCATCAAAGTCTGCATTTCAAAACGTCACTACTTCACTTCCGAGCCCCGGCATGTGCCCAAACAGTGATTTACCCCCACATATGGGGTATCAGCGTACTCAGGAGAAACTGGACAACAACTTTTGGGGTCAAATTTCTCCTGTTACCCTTGGGAAAATAAAAAATTGCAGGCTAAAAGATCATTTTTGAGAAAATAATTTTTTTTTTTTCATGGCTCTGCGTTATAAACTTCTGTGAAGCACTTGGGGGTTCAAAGTCCTCACCACACATCTAGATTAGTTCCTTTGGGGGTCTAGTTTCCAAAATGGTGTCACTTCTGGGGGATCTCCAATGTTTAGGCACACAGGGGCTCTCCAAACGTGACATGGTGTCCACTAATGATTGGAGCTAATTTTCCATTTAAAAAGCCAAATGGCGTGCCATCCCTTCCGAGCCCTGCCGTGCGCCCAAACAGTGGTTTACCCCCACATATTGGGTATCTGCGTACTCAGGACAAACAGGACAACAATATTTGGGGTCCAATTTCTCCTATTATCCTTGGCAAAATAGGAAATTCCAGGCTAAAAAATCATTTTTGAGGAAAGAAAAATTATTTTTTATTTTCATGGCTCTGCGTTATAAACTTCTGTGAAGCACCTGGGGGTTTAAAGTGCTCAATATGCATCTAGATAAGTTCCTTGGGGGGTCTAGTTTCCAAAATGGGGTCACTTGTGGGGGAGCTCCAATGTTTAGGCACACAGGGGCTCTCCAAACGCGACATGGTGTCCGCTAACAATTGGAGCTAATTTTCCATTCAAAAAGTCAAATGGCGCGCCTTCCCTTCCGAGCCCTGCCGAGTGCCAAAACAATGGTTTACCCCCACATATGAGGTATCGACGTACTCGGGAGAAATTGCCCAACAAATTTTATGATCCATTTTACCCTACTGCCCATGTGAAAATGAAAAAATTGAGGCGAAAAGAATTTTTTTGTGAAAAAAAAGTACTTTTTCATTTTTACAGATCAATTTGTGAAGCACCTGAGGGTTTAAAGTGCTCACTAGGCATCTAAATAAGTTCCTTGGGGGGTCTAGTTTCCAAAATGGGGTCACTTGTGGGGGAGCGCCAATGTTTAGGCACACAGGAGCTCTCCAAACGCGACATGGTATCCGCTAACGATGGAAATAATTTTTCATTCAAAAAGTCAAATGGCGCTCCTTCCCTTCCGAGCCTTACCATGTGCCCAAACAGTGGTTTACCCCCACATGTGAGGTATTGGTGTACTCAGGAGAAATTGCCCAACACATTTTAGGATCCATTTTATCCTGTTGCCCATGTGAAAATGAAAAAATTGAGGCTAAAAGAATTTTTTTGTGAAAAAAAAGTATTTTTTCATTTTTACGGATTAATTTGTGAAGCACCTGGGGGTTCAAAGTGCTCACTATGCATCTAGATAAGTTCCTTGGGGCGTCTAGTTTCCAAAATGGGGTCACTTGTGGGGGAGCTCCAATTTTTAGGCACACGGGGGCTCTCCAAACGTGACATGGTGTCCGCTAAAGAGTGGAGCCAATTTTTGATTCAAAAAGTCAAATGGCGCTCCTTCCCTTCCAAGCCCTGCCGTGCGCCCAAACAGTGGTTTACCCCCACATATGAGGTATCAGCGTACTCAGGACAAATTGGACAACAACTTTTGTGGTTCAGTTTCTCCTTTTACCATTGGGAAAATAAAAAAATTGTTGCTAAAAGATAATTTTTGTGACTAAAAAGTTAAATGTTCATTTTTTCCTTCCATGTTGCTTCTGCTGCTGTGAAGCACCTGAAGGGTTAATAAACTTCTTGAATGTGGTTTTGAGTACCTTGAGGGGTGCAGTTTTTAGAATGGTGTCACTTTTGGGTATTTTCAGCCATATAGACCCCTCAAACTGACTTCAAATGTGAGGTGGTCCCTAAAAAAAATGGTTTTGTAAATTTCGTTGTAAAAATGACAAATCGCTGGTCAAATTTTAACCCTTATAACTTCCTAACAAAAAAAAATTTTGTTTCCAAAATTGTGCTGATGTAAAGTAAACATGTGGGAAATGTTATTTATTAACTATTTTGTGTCACATATCTCTCTGGTTTAACAGAATAAAAATTCAAAATGTGAAAATTGCGAAATTTTCAAAATTTTCGCCAAATTTCCGTTTTTATCACAAATAAACGCAGAATTTATTGACATAAATTTACCACTAACATGAAGCCCAATATGTCACGAAAAAACAATCTCAGAACCGCTAGGATCCGTTGAAGCGTTCCTGAGTTATTACCTCATAAAGGGACACTGGTCAGAATTGCAAAAAACGGCAAGGTCTTTAAGGTCAAAATAGGCTGGGTCATGAAGGGGTTAAAATAAAATAACTTTTTGATGATATTATAATTTTGTGAGAAGCACATGTAATTCATCAATGTGTGGAAGGGCTGTATTGTAAAAGCAGCATTAAATGTATTAATGGTAAAAATTTATTTTCTGTACTGCTATATTTTCATACAAAAAAAAATTAGCAAATATATATATTAGCTGTACTACCCGGCTTCGCCTGGGTTAATAACTGCTGTTAACAAAATGGAATGTGTTGTGACAATGTCAAGGTGAGTGTTAGGAATTAAAGAGCATCTCCACAGAGCCTCTGATTCTGCATTTCCCATGAAGAAGAGTTGAAGAAAAGGAGGTTCTTCTCCTTGTAATGGAAGCAGTGAGCCAATTGAGTGGTAAACCTGTCCTTGAACTTTAAATGTCACCATAAATCCTATTGTAAACATTTCTTTTGTTGCACCAAATGATGTCATTTGGAAGCAGGAGTTGTACTTCCTGATGTTGTCACAGAAATGCTTTGATATTGTACTGGTATTTGTCTTCAGAGATTTTCGGGGATCTGGTGGTGACTGGAGAGGTGGAAGTTTTATCTTCCCATTTGCACAGCATAAACCTGGTGGTTCACCTTTCCATTTCAGGGCACTGCAGTACATGCAGACCACATACATTTTTCTTATCTGAACTTTAGGATTATCCTGATAGTTTATGTCTGACTGGTAACAAAAGGCAGCATATTTCAATTCGCCAACCATTTCCTGTGCCCTGGTGGAAAAAATAGCAATTCTTAGTGGCAAGTCGGCATTCTCTCTGCTGAGATGACTCATTTGCCCTTGAGGAAGCCACTCTTCTTCTCTTATCTGCAAGCCTCACTTCCCTCTCCTCAGAAAGTTCATTGGCTCTTGAGGAAGCATTTCTTGTTCTCTTGTCTGCCAGCCTCGCTTCCCTCTCCTCAGAAAGTTAATTGGCCCTTGAGGAAGCAGCTCTTGTTTTCATGTCTGCAAGCCTCGCTTCCCTTTCCTCATAAAGTTCATTGGCACTTGAGGAAGCAGCTCTAGTTTTCATGTCTGCAAGCCTCACTTCCCTCTCCTCAGAAAGTTCATTGGCTCTTGAGGAAGCAGCTGCTGTTCTCATGTGTGTCAACCTTGTTTCTCAGTCTTCATATTTTTCATTGGCCCGTAATGCAGCTTTTCTTTACTCATCAGCTGACATTCATGCTATGGAATTCCTTTACTTATGAGGCATTATTTTAGTAAAAGTAGTCTGTAACTGGCAGTTTCTATATCCTCTCACATAGAGGTGATGTGACTGACATCAGCCTTTCCACCAACACACCCTAGCTGACATGCTATTACCTCACACAAACTTTGTTATACTGAGAATGTCCTTTGTTGCCTATATTAATCAAACAGAGCTAAAATTAATTAACTGTAGCAAAATAGAAGCTGAGTTGTGATTGGTTGCTATTGGCAGCCTGATAAATCCCCAGCCAACAGGAAGCCCTCCCCCCGGCAGTATATATTAGTTCACACATACACATAATAGACAGGTCATGTGACTGACAGCTGCCGTATTTCCTATATTGTACATTTGTTGCTCTTGTAGTTTGTCTGCTTATTAATCAGATTTTTATTTTTTAAGGATAATACCAGACTTGTGTTTGTTTTAGGTCGAGTTTCATGTGTCAAGTTGTGTGTGCTGAGTTGCGTGTGGCGATATGCATGTAGCGAACTTTGGGAGATGAGTTTTCTGTGGCGACATGCGTGTAGCAACTTTTTGTGTGTCAAGTTGCATGTGACAGGTTAGTATACCAAGTTGTGTGCAGCAAGTTTTGTGCATGGTGAGTTTTGCGCATGGCGAGTTATATGTGTGGTGCGTTTTGAGTATGTGCAAGTTTTGTGTGAGGCAACTTTTGCATGTTTTGTGTTATGAACAGGTAATTCAGAACCACAATGGACCTTGAAGTTCAGAGCACACAAAGTGACCTGACAATTACCAAAAACATAGGACGAGCTCTGAGACGTGGGAACTCTGCTGACCGCAATCCCTAATCCTATCCAACCACACTAGAGGTAGCCGTGGAGCGCTCCTGACCAGTCCTATGCGCCTCGAGCACAGCCTGAGAAACTAGCTAGCCCTAAGAAAGAAAAATAAGCCTAGCTTGCCTCAGAGAAATACCCCAAAGGAAAAGGCAGCCCCCCACATATAATGACTGTGAGTTGAGATGTGAATACAAACGCAGAGATGAAATAGATTTAGCAAAGTGAGGCCCAACTTACTGAACAGACCGAAGATAGGAAAGATTGCTTTGCGGTCAACACAAAACCCTACAAACAACCACGCAGAGGGGGCAAAAAGACCCTCCGCACCGACTAACGGTACGGAGGTGCTCCCTCTGCGTCCCAGAGCTTCCAGCAAGCAAGAAAAACCAATCTAGCAAGCTGGACAGAAAAAATAGCAAACAAAAATAACACAAGCAAAACTTAGCTTATGCAGGATAGACAGGCCACAGGAACGATCCAGGAGAAAGCAAGACCAGTACTAGAACATTGACTGGAGGCCAGGATCAAAGCACTAGGTGGAGTCAAATAGAGCAGCACCTAACGAATTAACCTCATCACCTGAGGAAGGAAACTCAGAAGCCGCAGTACCACTCTCATCCACCAAAGGAAGCTCATAGACAGAACCAGCCGAAGTACCACTCACGACCACAGGAGGGAGCTTGGCCACAGAATTCACAACAGTACCCCCCCCTTGAGGAGGGGTCACCGAACCCTCACCAGAGCCCCCAGGCCGACCAGGATGAGCCACATGAAAGGCATGAACCAGATCGGCAGTATGGACATCAGAGGCAAAGACCCAGGAATTATCTTCCTGACCATAACCTTTCCACTTAACCAGATACTGGAGTTTCCGTCTCGAAACACGAGAATCCAAAATCTTCTCCACTATATACTCCAACTCCCCTTCAACCAAAACTGGAGCAGGAGGATCAATAGATGGAACCACAGGTGCCACGTATCTCCGCAACAATGACCTATGGAACACGTTATGGATGGAAAAAGAAGCTGGAAGAGTCAAACGAAAAGACACAGGATTAAGAACCTCAGAAATCCTATATGGACCAATGAAACGAGGCTTAAACTTAGGAGAGGAAACCTTCATAGGAATATAACGAGATGACAACCAAACCAAATCCCCAACACGAAGTCGGGGACCCACACAGCGCCTGCGGTTAGCGAAACGTTGAGCCTTCTCCTGGGACAAAGTCAAATTGTCCACTACATGAGTCCAAATCTGCTGCAACCTATCCACCACAGTATCCACACCAGGACAATCCGAAGACTCAACCTGCCCTGAAGAGAAACGAGGGTGGAACCCAGAATTGCAGAAAAACGGCGAAACCAAAGTAGCCGAGCTGGCCCGATTATTAAGGGCGAACTCAGCCAAAGGCAAAAAGGACACCCAATCATCCTGATCAGCAGAAACAAAACATCTCAGATATGTTTCCAAGGTCTGATTGGTTCGTTCAGTCTGGCCATTTGTCTGAGGATGGAAAGCCGAGGAAAGAGACAAATCAATGCCCATCCTAGCACAAAAGGCTCGCCAAAACCTCGAAACAAACTGGGAACCTCTGTCAGAAACAATATTCTCTGGAATGCCATGTAAACGAACCACATGCTGGAAGAACAAAGGCACCAAATCAGAGGAGGAAGGCAATTTAGACAAGGGTACCAGATGGACCATCTTAGAAAAGCGATCACAGACCACCCAAATGACTGACATCTTTTGAGAAACGGGAAGGTCAGAAATAAAATCCGTAGAGATACAGTTAGGGCCAGAAATATTTGGACAGTGACACAATTTTCGCGAGTTGGGCTCTGCATGCCACCACATGATTTGAAATGAAACCTCAAGTGCAGATTGTAACGTTTAATTTGAAGGGTTGAACAATAATATCTGATAGAAAATGTAGGAATTGTACACATTTCTTTACAAACACTCCACATTTTAGGAGGTCAAAAGTAATTGGACAAATAAACATAACCCAAACAAAATATTTTTATTTTCAATATTTTGTTGCAAATCCTTTGGAGGCAATCACTGCCTTAAGTCTGGAACCCATGGACATCACCAAACGCTGGGTTTCCTCCTTCTTAATGCTTTGCCAGGCCTTTACAGCCGCAGCCTTCAGGTCTTGCTTGTTTGTGGGTCTTTCCGTCTTAAGTCTGGATTTGAGCAAGTGAAATGCATGCTCAATTGGGTTTAGATCTGGAGATTGACTTGGCCATTGCAGAATGTTCCACTTTTTGGCACTCATGAACTCCTGGGTAGCTTTGGATGTATGCTTGGGGTCATTGTCCATCTGTACTATGAAGCGCCGTCCAATCAACTTTGCAGCATTTGGCTGAATCTGGGCTGAAAGTATATCTTGGTACACTTCAGAATTCATCCGGCTACTCTTGTCTGCTCTTATGTCATCAATAAACACAAGTGACCCAGTGCCATTGAAAACCATGCATGCCCATGCCATCACGTTGCCTCCACCATGTTTTACTGAGGATGTGGTGTGCCTTGGATCATGTGCCGTTCCCTTTCTTCTCCAAACTTTTTTCTTCCCATCATTCTGGTACAGGTTGATCTTTGTCTCATCTGTCCATAGAATACTTTTCCAGAACTGAGCTGGCTTCTTGAGGTGTTTTTCTGCAAATTTAACTCTGGCCTGTCTATTTTTGGTATTGATGAATGGTTTGCATCTAGATGTGAACCCTTTGTATTTACTGTCATGGAGTCTTCTCTTTACTGTTGACTTAGAGACAGATACACCTACTTCACTGAGAGTGTTCTGGACTTCAGTTGATGTTGTGAACGGGTTCTTCTTCACCAAATTAAGTATGCGGCGATCATCCACCACTGTTGTCATCCGTGGACGCCCAGGCCTTTTTGAGTTCCCAAGCTCACCAGTCAATTCCTTTTTTCTCAGAATGTACCCAACTGTTGATTTTGCTACTCCAAGCATGTCTGCTATCTCTCTGATGGATTTTTTATTTTTTTTCAGCCTCAGGATGTTCTGCTTCACCTCAATTGAGAGTTCCTTTGACCGCATGTTGTCTGCTCACAGCAACAGCTTCCAAATGCAAAACCACACACCTGGAATCCACCCCTGACCTTTTAACTACTTCATTGATTACAGGTTAACGAGGGAGACGCCTTCAGAGTTAATTGCAGCCCTTAGAGTCCATTGTCCAATTACTTTTGGTCCCTTGAAAAAGAGGACGCTATGCATTACAGAGCTATGTTTCCTAAACCCTTTCTCCGATTTGGATGTGGAAACTATCATATTGCAGCTGGGAGTGTGCACTTTCAGCCCATATTATATATATAATTGTATTTCTGAACATGTTTTTGTAAACAGCTAAAATAACAAAACTTGTGTCACTGTCCAAATATTTCTGGCCCTAACTGTATGTGTCCAAGGCCTCTTCGGGACCGGCAAGGGCAAAAGCAACCCACTGGCACGAGAACAGCAGGGCTTAGCCCGAGCACAAATCCCACAGGACTGCACAAAAGCATGCACATCCCGCGACAGAGAGGGCCACCAAAAGGATCTAGCCACTAACTCTCTGGTACCAAAGATTCCAGGATGACCAGCCAACACCGAACAATGAAGTTCAGAGATAACTCTATTCGTCCACCTATCAGGGACAAACAGTTTCTCCGCTGGGCAACGATCAGGTTTATTAGCCTGAAATTTTTGCAGCACCCGCCGCAAATCAGGGGAGATGGCAGACACAATTACTCCTTCCTTGAGGATACCCGCCGGCTCAGATAAACCCGGAGAGTCGGGTACAAAACTCCTAGACAGCGCATCCGCCTTCACATTTTTAGAGCCCGGAAGGTACGAAATCACAAAGTCAAAACGGGCAAAAAACAACGACCAACGAGCTTGTCTAGGATTCAAGCGCTTGGCAGACTCGAGATAAGTCAAGTTCTTATGATCAGTTAATACCACCACGCGATGCTTAGCTCCTTCAAGCCAATGACGCCACTCCTCGAATGCCCACTTCATGGCCAGCAACTCTCGGTTGCCCACATCATAATTATGCTCAGCAGGCGAAAACTTCCTGGAAAAGAAAGCGCATGGTTTCATCACTGAGCAACCAGAACCTCTCTGCGACAAAACAGCACCTTCTCCAATCTCAGAAGCATCAACCTCGACCTGGAACGGAAGAGAAACATCTGGTTGACACAACACAGGGGCAGAAGAAAAACGACGCTTCAACTCTTGAAAAGCTTCCGCAGCAGCAGAAGACCAATTGACCACATCAGCACCCTTCTTGGTCAAATCGGTCAATGGTTTAGTAATACTAGAAAAATTGCAGATGAAGCGACGATAAAAATTAGCAAAGCCCAGGAACTTTTGCAGACTTTTCAGAGATGTCGGCTGAGTCCAATCATGGATGGCTTGGACCTTAACAGGATCCATCTCGATAGTAGAAGGGGAAAAGATGAACCCCAAAAATGAAACCTTCTGCACACCAAAGAGACACTTTGATCCCTTCACAAACAAAGAATTAGCACGCAGGACCTGAAAAACCATTCTGACCTGCTTCACATGAGACTCCCAATCATCCGAGAAGATCAAAATGTCATCCAAGTACACAATCAGGAAATTATCCAGGTACTCTCGGAAGATGTCCTGCATAAAGGACTGAAACACTGATGGAGCATTGGCAAGTCCGAATGGCATCACGAGATACTCAAAATGACCCTCGGGCGTATTAAATGCAGTTTTCCATTCATCACCTTGCTTAATTCGCACCAGATTATGCGCACCACGAAGATCTATCTTTGTGAACCAACTAGCCCCCTTAATCCGAGCAAACAGATCAGATAACAATGGCAAGGGGTACTGAAATTTGACCGTGATCTTATTAAGAAGACGGTAATCTATACAAGGTCTCAGCGAACCATCCTTCTTGGCTACAAAAAAGAACCCTGCTCCCAATGGCGACGATGACGGGCGAATATGCCCCTTCTCCAGGGATTCCTTCACATAACTGCGCATAGCGGTGTGCTCAGGCACGGACAAATTAAACAATCAACCTTTTGGGAATTTACTACCAGGAATCAAATTGATAGCACAATCACAATCCCTATGCGGAGGTAGGGTATTGGACTTGGGCTCATCAAATACATCCCGGTAATCAGACAAGAACTCTGGGACCTCAGAAGGAGTGGATGACAAAATTGACAGAAATGGAATATCACCATGTACCCCCTGACAACCCCAGCTGGACACCGACATGGATTTCCAATCTAATACTGGATTATGGGCTTGTAGCCATGGCAACCCCAACACGACCACATCATGCAGATTATGCAACACCAGAAAGCGAATAACCTCCTGATGTGCAGGAGCCATGCACATGGTCAGCTGGGTCCAGTATTGAGGCTTATTCTTGGCCAAAGGCGTAGCATCAATTCCTCTCAATGGAATAGGACACTGCAAGGGCTCCAAGAAAAACCCACAACGCTTAGCATATTCCAAGTCCATCAAATTCAGGGCAGCGCCTGAATCCACAAATGCCATGACAGAATATGATGACAAAGAGCAGATCAAGGTAACGGACAGAAGAAATTTTGACTGTACAGTACCAATGGTGGCAGACCTAGCGAACCGCTTAGTGCGCTTAGGACAATCAGAGATAGCATGAGTGGAATCACCACAGTAGAAACACAGACCATTCAGACGTCTATGTTCTTGCCGTTCAACTCTGGTCAAAGTCCTATCACACTGCATAGGCTTAGGTTTAAGCTCAGGTAATACCGCCAAATGGTGCACAGGTTTACGCTCACGCAAGCGTCGACCGATCTGAATGGCCAAAGACATAGACTCATTCAAACCAGCAGGCATAGGAAATCCCACCATTACATCCTTAACCCCTTTCTGACATCGGACGTACTATCCCGTCCATGTGGGGTGGGCCCCTATGACCATGGACGGGATAGCACGTCCAGCGCGATCGGCGGCGCTCACGGGGGGAGCGCCGCCGATCGCGGCCGGGTGTCAGCTGCCTATCGCAGCTGACATCCGGCACTATGTGCCAGGAGCGGTCACGGACCGCCCCCGGCACATTAACCCCTGGCACACCGCGATCAAAGATGATCGCGATGTGCCGGCGGTGCAGGGAAGCACCGCGAAGGGAGGGGGCTCCCTGCGGGCTTCCCTGAGCCCCCCGCAGCAACGCGATGTGATCGCGTTGCTGCGAGGGTCTTACCTCCCTCCCTCCCTGCTCGAGCCCCGGATCCAAGATGGCCGCGGATCCGGGTCCTGCAGGGAGGGAGGTGGCTTCACAGAGCCTGCTCAGAGCAGGCACTCTGAAGCAGCCTGCACTGCTCTCAGATCGGTGATCTGACAGAGTGCTGTGCAAACTGTCAGATCACCGATCTGTAATGTCCCCCCCTGGGACAAAGTAAAAAAGTAAAAAAAAAAATTTTCAAATGTGTAAAAAAAAATAAAAAAAAAATATTCCAAAATAATGAAAAAAAAATATATATTATTCCCATAAATACATTTCTTTATCTAAATAAAAAAAAACAAAACAATAAAAGCACACATATTTAGTATCGCCGCGTCCGTAACGGCCCGACCTATAAAACTGGCCAACTAGTTAACCCCTTCAGTAAACACCGTAAGAAAAAAAAAAAAAAACGAGGCAAAAAACAACGCTTTATTATCATACCGCCGAACAAAAAGTGGAATAACACGCGATCAAAAAGACAGATATAAATAACCATGGTACCGCTGAAAACGTCATCTTGTCCCGCAAAAAACGAGCCACCATACAGCATCATGAGCAAAAAAATAAAAAAGTTATAGTCCTGAGAATAAAGCGATGCCAAAATAATTATTTTTTCTATAAAATAGTTTTTATCGTATAAAAGCGCCAAAACATAAAAAAATGATATAAATGAGGTGTCGCTGTAATCGTACTGACCCGAAGAATAAAACTGCTTTATCAATTTTACCAAACGCGGAACGGTATAAACGCCTCCCCCAAAAGAAATTCATGAATAGCTGGTTTTTGGTCATTCTGCCTCACAAAAATTGGAATAAAAAGCGATCAAAAAATGTCACGTGCCCGAAAATGTTACCAATAAAAACGTCAACTCGTCCCGCAAAAAACAAGACCTCACATGACTCTGTGGACCAAAATATAGAAAAATTATAGCTCTCAAAATGTGGTAATGCAAAAAATATTTTTTGCAATAAAAAGCGTCTTTCAGTGTGTGACGGCTGCCAATCATAAAAATCCGCTAAAAAACCCGCTATAAAAGTAAATCAAACCCCCCTTCATCACCCCCTTAGTTAGGGAAAAATTAAAAAAATGTATTTATTTCCATTTTCCCATTAGGGCTAGGGTTAGAGTTAGGGCTAGGGTTAGGGCTAGGGTTAGGGCTAGGGTTAGGGCTAGGGCTAGGGTTAGGGCTAGGGTTAGGGCTAGAGTTAGGGCTAGGGTTAGGGTTAGGGCTAGGGTTAGGGCTAGGGCTAGGGTTAGGGTTAGGGCTAGGGTTAGGGTTAGGGCTAGGGTTAGGGCTAGGGTTAGGATTAGGGTTAGGGCTAGGGCTAGGGCTACAGTTTGGGTTGGGGCTAAAGTTACAGTTAGGGTTTAGATTACATTTACAGTTGGGAATGGGGTTGGGATTAGGGTTAGGGGTGTGTCTGGGTTAGAGGTGTGGTTAGGGTTACTGTTGGGATTAGGGTTAGGGGTGTGTTTGGATTAGGGTTTCAGTTATAATTGTGGGGTTTCCACTGTTTAGGCACATCAGGGGCTCTCCAAACGCGACATGGCGTCCGATCTCAATTCCAGCCAATTCTGCGTTGAAAAAGTAAAACAGTGCTTCTTCCCTTCCGAGCTCTCCCGTGTGCCCAAACAGGGGTTTACCCCAACATATGGGGTATCAGCGTACTCAGGACAAATAGGACAACAACTTTTGGGGTCCAATTTCTCCTGTTACCCTTGGGAAAATACAAAACTCGGGGCTAAAACATATTTTTTGTGGGAAAAAAAAGGATTTTTTATTTTCACGGCTCTGCGTTATAAACTGTAGTGAAACACTTGGGGGTTCAAAGTTCTCACAACACATCTAGATTAGTTCCCTGGGGGGTCTAGTTTCCAATATGGGGTCACTTGTGGTTTTTTTTTACTGTTTAGGTACATTAGGGGTTCTGCAAACGCAATGTGACGTCTGCAGACCATTCCATCTAAGTCTGCATTCCAAATGGCGCTCCTTCCCTTCCGAGCTCTGCCATGCGCTCAAACGGTGGTTTCCCCCAACATACGGGGTATCAGCGTACTCAGGACAAATTGGACAACAACTTTTGGGGTCGAATTTCTCCTCTTACCCTCGGGAAAATACAAAACTGGGGGCTAAAATATAATTTTGGAGGGAAAGATTTTTTTTTTTAATTTTCACGGCTCTGCGTTACAAACTGTAGTGAAACACTTGGGGGTTCAAAGCTATCACAACACATCTAGATGAGTTCCTTAGGGGGTCTACTTTCCAAAATGGTGTCACTTGTGGGGGGTTTCAATGTTTAGGCACATCAGTGGCTCTTCAAACGCAACATGGCGTCCCATCTCAATTCCTGTCAATTTTGCATTGAAAAGTCAAACGGCGCTCCTTCCCTTCCGAGCTCTCCCATCCGCCCAAACAGTGGTTTACCCCCACATATGGGCTATCAGCGTACTCAGGACAAATTGTACAACAACTTTTGGGGTCCAATTTCTTCTCTTACCCTTGGGAAAATAAAAAATTGGGGGCGAAAAGATAATTTTTGTGAAAAAATATGATTTTTTATTTTTACGGTTCTACATTATAAACTTCTGTGAAGCACTTGGTGGGTCAAAGTGCTCACCACACCTCTAGATAAGTTCCTTAGGGGGTCTACTTTCCAAAATGGTGTCACTTGTGGGGGGTTTCAATGTTTAGCCACATCAGGGGCTCTCCAAACGAAACATGGCGTCCCATCTCAATTCCAGTCAATTTTGCATTGAAAAGTCAAATGGCACTCCTTCGCTTCCGAGCTCTGCCATGCGCCCAAACAGTGGTTTACCCCCACATTTGGGGTATTGGCATACTCAGGACAAATTGTACAACAATGTTTGGGGTTCATTTTCTCCTGTTACCCTTGGTAAAATAAAACAAATTGGAGCTGAATTAAATTTTTTGTGAAAATAAGTTAAATGTTCATTTTTATTTAAACATTCAAAAAATTTCTGTGAAGCACCAGAAGGGTTAATAAACTTCTTGAATATGGTTTTGAGCACCTTGAGGGGTGTAGTTTTTAGAATGGTGTCACACTTGGGTATTTTCTATCATATAGACCCCTCAAAATGACTTCAAATGAGATGTGGTCCCTAAAATAAAATGGTGTTGTAGAAATGAGAAATTGCTGGTCAACTTTTAACCCTTATAACTCCCTAACAAAAAAAAAATTTGGTTCCAAAATTGTGCTGATGTAAAGTAGACATGTGGGAAATGTTACTTATTAAGTATTTTGTGTGACATATCTCTGTGATTTAATTGCATAAAAATTCAAAGTTGGAAAATTGCGAAATTTTCATAATTTTCGCCAAATTTCCATTTTTTTCACAAATAAACGCAGGTACTATCAAATAATTTTTACCATTGTCATGAAGTACAATATGTCACGAGAAAACAATGTCAGAATCACCAGGATCCATTGAAGCGTTCCAGAGTTATAACCTCATAAAGGGACAGTGGTCAGAATTGTAAAAATTGGCCCGGTCATTAACGTGCAAACCACCCTTGGGGGTAAAGGGGTTAAGGGCTTCAGAGAGACCCTTTCTGAATATTGCTGCCAGCGCAGATTCATTCCATTGAGTGAGCACTGACCACTTTCTAAATTTCTGACAATATACCTCTATCTCATCCTGAGCCTGACAAAGAGCCAGCAAATTTTTTTCTGCCTGATCCACTGAATTAGGCTCATCGTACAGCAACCCAAGCGCCAGGAAAAACGCATCGATATTACTCAATGCAGGATCTCCTGACGCAAGAGAAAACGCCCAGTCCTGAGGGTCGCCGCGCAAAAAAGAAATGACGATCCTAACCTGTTGAATTGGGTCACCAGAAGAGCGAGGTTTCAAAGCCAGAAATAGTTTACAATTATTTTTGAAACTCAGAAATTTAGTTCTATCTCCAAAAAACAAATCTGGAATAGGAATTCTCGGTTCAAGCAAAGAATTCTGGAACACAAAATCTTGAATATTTTGAACTCTTGCCGTGAGCTGATCCACACATGAAGACAGACCTTTAATGTCCATTGCTACACCTGTGTCCTGAACCACCCAAATGTCTAGGGGAAAAAAAAGACAAAACACAGTGCAAAGAAAAAAAAATGGTCTCAGAACTTCTTTTTTCCCTCTATTGAGAATCATTAGCACTTTGGGCTTCCTGTACTGTTATGAAAGGCAATTCAGAATCACGATGGACATGGAGGTCAGAGCACATACAGTGAACTGACAATAACCCAAAATAATAGAACGAGCTCTGAGACGTGGGAACTCTGCAGACCGCAATCCCTAAGCCTATCAAACCACACTAAAGGTAGCCGTGGAGCGCTCCTGACCAGAACCTAGGCGCCTCGTCACAGCCTGAGAAACTAGCTAATCCTGAAGATAGAAAAATAAGCCTACCTTGCCTCAGAGAAATTCCCCTTAAGGAAAAGGCAGCCCCCCACATATAATGACTGTGAGTAAGATGAAAACACAAACATAGAGATGAAACAGATTTAGCAAAGTGAGGCCCGACTAGCTGAACAGAACGAGGATAGGGAAGATAACTTTGCGTCAGCACAAAAACCTATAAAAAACCACGCAGAGGGGACAAAAAGACCCTCCGCACCGACTAACGGTACAGAGGTGGTCCCTCTGCGTCTCAGAGCTTCCAGCAGGCGAGAAAAACCAATAAAGCAAGCTGGACAGAAAAATAGCAACAAAATAACATAAGCAAAACTTAGCTTTGCAGAGCAGCAGGCCACAGGAATGATCCAGGGAAAAAACAAGTCCCACACTGAAACATTGACAGGAAGCATAGATCAAAGCATCAGGTGGAGTTAAGTAGAGAAGAAGCTAACAAGCTCACCAGATCACCTGAGGGAGGAAACTCAGAAGCTGCAGTACCACTTTCCTCCACAAACGGAAGATCCCAGAGAGAATCAGCCGAAGTACCATTTGTGACCACAGGAGTGAACTCTGCCACAGAATTCACAACACAAACCAACTAGTACGCCAAATGCAATTGTTCCATTTAACCACAATTTAATGAGAGCCTGAAGATAGAATCTCAGGAAAGGCAACCTGGAGAACACCTTGGAGTGTAACACACCATCTCTCTACACCCCATACCCAATTTGTAGGCCTAATGCAGTGTAGTTTCCAACAACTACTAAACTAGAGCATTAAGATCGAAGCAATGGCGAGGATACCTGGGGAAAACCTTGGAGTGTAACACACCGTCTCTCTACACCCCATACCCAATTTGTAGGCCTAATGCAGTGTAGTTTCCAACAACTACTAAACGAGAGCCAGAAGATCGAAGCAATGGAGAGGAAACCTGGGGAACACCTTGGAGTGTAACACACAGTCTCTCTACACCCCATACCCAATTTGTAGGCCTAATGCAGTGTAGTTTCCAACAACTACTAAACGAGAGCATTAAGATCGTAGCAATGACGAGGAAACCTGGGGAACACCTTGGAGTGGAACACACCATCTCTTCACCCCAGACCCAACTTGTAGGCCGAATGCAGTGTTGTTTTCAACAACTACTTGAGAAGAGCCTGAAGATCAAAGCTCAGAAAAGGCAACCCGGGGAACACCTTGGAGCGGCAGACACTGGTAGTAGGCTGTAAACCCCAAATTTTGGTCAATGGAGTTTATGAAATGTTCCAGGGGTACACAGGCAGCATTGGTGTGGTAAGCGGAGGACAATTTATATTTGGGACTGCAGACAGACTTTGTAGGCTGTCCCCTGTGGACCATGCATCCACAACATTAACCCAGTGCGCCGTAATGGACATCTAACCTTTCGTGGACATGCCTACTGGTCCATGCATCTGTTGTCAGGTGCACTTTTCTACTATTAGATAGCCAGAGAGCATGGACAATGCGGATTTTTACATGATGCTGGAGTGCTGGGATGGCTTTTCTCGCAAAAGAAGTGACGACTGGGTAGCTCTTACCGTGGTACAGCGTAGTCCATCTGGGCTTTTTAATTGTAAAATAGAGAAAAAAAATTGGCTGTATGCACTTTAAAATAGGTTACAGGGGTACACGGGCGGCAGTGGTCTGGTCAGTGTAGTAGTAGTAGAAAGAAGGGACCGCAGACAGGCTTCGAAGGCCTAACATAAAAAATTGGACAGGCTGTAGGCACTTTTACGTTGGTTCCAGGGGTACACGGGCAGCAGTAGACAGGTAAGTGGAGGCCTAGTGGAAGGAGGGACCGCAGACAGGCTTCGAAGGCCTAACATAACAAAAATAGGGCTGTTGGCAATTTAAAATTGGTTCCAGGGGTACAAGGGCAGCAGTACAATGGTCAGTGGAGGCCTAGTGGAAGGAGGGACCGCAGACAGGCTTCGAAGGCCTAACATAACAAAATAGGGCTGTTGGCAATTTAAAATTGGTTCCAGGGGTACACGGGCAGCAGTACAATGGTCAGTGGAGGCCTAGTGGAAGGAGGGACCACAGACAGGTTTCGAAGGCCTAACATAACAAAATAGGGCTGTTGGCAATTTAAAATTGGTTCCAGGGGTACACGGGCAGCAGTACAATGGTCAGTGGAGGCCTAGTGGAAGGAGGGACCACAGACAGGCTTCGAAGGCCTAACATAACAAAAATAGGGCTGTTGGCAATTTAAAATTGGTTCCAGGGGTACAAGGGCAGCAGTACAATGGTCAGTGGAGGCCTAGTGGAAGGAGGGACCGCAGACAGGCTTCGAAGGCCTAACATAACAAAATAGGGCTGTTGGCAATTTAAAATTGGTTCCGGGGGTACATGGGCAGCAGTACAATGGTCAGTGGAGGCCTAGTGGAAGGATGGACCGCAGACAGGCTTCGAAGGCCTAACATAACAAAATAGGGCTGTTGGCAATTTAAAATTGGTTCCAGGGGTACACGGGCAGCAGTACAATGGTCAGTGGAGGCCTAGTGGAAGGAGGGACCGCAGACAGGCTTCGAAGGCCTAACATAACAAAATAGGGCTGTTGGCAATTTAAAATTGGTTCCAGGGGTACACGGGCAGCAGTACAATGGTCAGTGGAGGACTAGTGGAAGGAGGGACCGCAGACAGGCTTCGAAGGCCTAACATAACAAAATAGGGCTGTTGGCAATTTAAAATTGGTTCCAGGGGTACACGGGCAGCAGTACAATGGTCAGTGGAGGCCTAGTGGAAGGAGGGACCGCAGACAGGCTTCGAAGGCCTAACATAACAAAAATAGGGCTGTTGGCAATTTAAAATTGGTTCCAGGGGTACAAGGGCAGCAGTACAATGGTCAGTGGAGGCCTAGTGGAAGGAGGGACCGCAGACAGGCTTCGAAGGCCTAACATAAAAAAATAGGGCTGTTGGCAATTTAAAATTGGTTCCAGGGGTACACGGGCAGCAGTACAATGGTCAGTGGAGGCCTAGTGTAAGGAGGGACCGCAGACAGGCTTCGAAGGCCTAACATAAAAAAATAGGGCTGTTGGCAATTTAAAATTGGTTCCAGGGGTACAAGGGCAGCAGTACAATGGTCAGTGGAGGCCTAGTGGAAGGAGGGACCGCAGACAGGCTTCGAAGGCCTAACATAACAAAATAGGGCTGTTGGCAATTTAAAATTGGTTCCAGGTGTACACGGGCAGCAGTACAATGGTCAGTGGAGGCCTAGTGTAAGGAGGGACCGCAGACAGGCTTCGAAGGCCTAACATAACAAAAATGTCAATACAATGGTATTGTCAGTGCCAGGCATTGAAGGATGTCAGCGCATAGACTGAACATTGGTGGAGCTGTGAGAGATAATTTTGCAAGTGGTAGAGCACTGCTTGAGCTGGGGGGGGAACTGTCTTGTGGCCGGCGGTACAGGCCCAGGGCCCCTCATATTACAATGGTGTGTCTGACGTTGGGTGCGCACCACCACCGCCAGAGACACTTTATTGTACTATGAGGGACCCAGTGGCAGTGCCGTCGACCAAAAGCGGGCACACCCACCTCTTCAGACAAACAGCAATCTCACGGGTGCTGACGCCAAGTGGTGATACCACGGCCCCGTGTCGGGAGTTTGGCCATTTAGTGAGGTGTAAACATGTCGTATGCTGGACAATCAGGTGCAGAAAATTACGAGATTGGAAAAGTCATTCAGAATAGTCCACAGGCAAGACCTTTTCATAGGAAAGCTAGGTGTCAGCCGGGCAAGGTGGGGCAAAAGATTTCGAAATCCAGTTGTGGTTCATTTTAATGAAGGTTAGATCATCTACATTTTGGGTAGCCAGACGAGTCCTTTTTTCTGTTAGTATTGAACCTGCAGCACTGAATACTCTTTCTGATAGGACACTAGCTGCCAGGCAAGCAAGCTCCTGCAATGCATATTCTGCCAATTCTGGCCAGGTGTCTAATTTGGATGCCCAGTAATCAAATGGGAATGACGGTTGAGGGAGAACGTCGATAAGGGATGAAAAATAGTTTGTAACCATACTGGACAAATGTTGTCTCCTGTCACTTTGAATTGATGCTGCAGTACCTGTCCTGTCTGCGGTCATAGCAAAATCACTCCACAACCTGGTCAGAAAACCCCTCTGGCCAATGCCACTTCTGATTTCTGCCCTTCTAACACCTCTGGTCTGCTGGCCCCTGCAGCTTGTGTGAGAACGATCACGGGCGCTGTGTGCAGGGAATGCCAGAAGCAAACGGTCAACAAGAGTTGATTATTTGGTTGCTAATATTAGTTCCAAGTTCTCATGTGGCATTATATTTTGCAATTTGCCTTTATAGCGAGGATCAAGGAGGCAGGCCAACCAGTAATCGTCATCGTTCATCATTTTAGTAATGCGTGTGTCCCTTTTGAGGATACGTAAGGCATAATCCACCATGTGGGCCAAAGTTCCAGTTCTCAAATCTGCGGTTGTGCTTGGTTGAGGGGCAGTTTCAGGCAAATCCACGTCACTTGTGTCCCTCAAAAAAAAAACCAGAACCAAGCCTTGCCGCGCCACCAATTTCCAGTGGCCCCGGAAAAGCTTCCTCATTAAAAATATAATCATCCCCATCATCGTCCTCGTCCTCCTCCTCCTCTTCGCCCGCTACCTCGTCCTGTACACTGCCCTGGCCAGACAATGGCTGACTGTCATCAAGGCTTTCCTCTTCCTCAGCTGCAGACGCCTGATCCTTTATGTGCGTCAAACTTTGCATCAGCAGACGCATTAGGGGGATGCTCATGCTTATTATGGCGTTGTCTGCACTAACCAGCCGTGTGCATTCCTCAAAACACTGAAGGACTTGACACATGTCTTGAATCTTCGACCACTGCACACCTGACAACTCCATGTCTGCCATCCTACTGCCTGCCCGTGTATGTGTATCCTCCCACAAAAATATAACAGCCCGCCTCTGTTCGCACAGTCTCTGAAGCATGTGCAGTGTTGAGTTCCACCTTGTTGCAACGTCTATGATTAGGCGATGCTGGGGAAGGTTCAAAGAACGCTGATAGGTCTGCATATGGCTGGAGTGTACGGGCGAACGGCGGATATGTGAGCAAAGTCCACGCACTTTGAGGAGCAGGTCGGATAACCCCGGATAACTTTTCAGGAAGCACTGCACCACCAGGTTTAAGGTGTGAGCCAGGCAAGGAATGTGTTTCAGTTGGGAAAGGGAGATGGCAGCCATGAAATTCCTTCCGTTATCACTCACTACCTTGCCTGCCTCAAGATCTACAGTGCCCAGCCACGACTGTGTTTCTTTCTGCAAGAACTCGGACAGAACTTCCGCGGTGTGTCTGTTGTCGCCCAAACACTTCATAGCCAATACAGCCTGCTGACGTTTGCCAGTAGCTGCCCCATAATGGGAGACCTGGTGTGCAACAGTGGCAGCTGCGGATGGAGTGGTTGTGCGACTGCGGTCTGTGGACGAGCTCTCGCTTCTGCAGGAGGATGAGGAGGAGGAGGAGGGGGTGCGAACGGCTACAGCCAACTGTTTCCTAGACCGTGGGCTAGGCAGAACTGTCCCAAAATTGCTGTCCCCTGTGGACCCTGCATCCACAACATTCACCCAGTGTGCTGTGATGGACACGTAACGTCCCTGGCCATGCCTACTGGTCCATGCATCTGTTGTCAGGTGCACCTTTGTGCTCACAGATTGCCTGAGTGCATGGACGATGCGCTCTTTAACATGCTGGTGGAGGGCTGGGATGGCTTTTCTGGAAAAGAAGTGTCGACTGGGTAGCTCGTAGCGTGGTACAGCGTAGTCTATCAGGGCTTTGAAAGCTTCGCTTTCAACTAACCGGTAGGGCATCATCTCTAACGAGATTAGTCTAGCTATGTGGGCGTTCAAACCCTGTGTACGCGGATGCGAGGCTAAGTACTTCCTTTTTCTAACCATAGTCTCATGTAGGGTGAGCTGGACTGGAGAGCTGGAGATCGTGGAACTAGCGGGGGTGCCGTTGGACATGGCAGACTGAGAGACGATGGGAGATGGTATTGTTGCCGCCGGTGCCCTAGATGCAGTGTTTCCTACTACGAAACTGGTGATTCCCTGACCCTGACTGCTTTGGCCTGGCAAAGAAACCTGCACAGATACTGCAGGTGGTGCGGAAAATGGTGGCCCTACACTGCCGGAAGGGATGTTGCGTTGATGACTAGCTTCATTGGCCGAGGGTGCTACAACCTTAAGGGACGTTTGGTAGTTAGTCCAAGCTTGCAAATGCATGGTGGTTAAATGTCTATGCATGCAACTTGTATTGAGACTTTTCAGATTCTGCCCTCTGCTTAAGGTAGTTGAACATTTTTGACAGATGACTTTGCGCTGATCAATTGGATGTTGTTTAAAAAAATGCCAGACTGCACTCTTTCTAGCATCGGATCCCTTTTCAGGCATTGCAGACTGAGCTTTAACCGGATGGACACGCTGTCCTCCAACAGGTTTTGGCTTTGCCACGCGTTTTGGGCCAGATACGGGCCCGGCAGATGGAACCTGTTGCGATGTTGTTGCCTGCTGCGGCCCCTCCTCCTCCGCTTCAGAACTGCTGCTGCCTGCACCCTGTTCCCCCAATGGCTGCCAACCGGGGTCAACAACTGGGTCATCTATGACCTCCTCTTCTAGCTCGTGTGCAACTCCGTCTGTGTCACCGTGTAAGTCGGTGGGAGAGCGTTCGTGACGGGGCAACATAGTCTCATCAGGGTCTGATTCTTGATCATTACCCTGCGAGGGCAATGTTGTGGTCTGAGTCAAAGGACCAGCATAGTAGTCTGGCTGTGGCTGTGCATCAGTGCACTCCATGTCAGATTCAACTTGTAATGGGCATGGACTGTTAACTGCTTCACTTTCTAAGCCAGGGACGGTATGTGTAAAGAGCTCCATGGAGTAACCCGTTGTGTCGCCTGCTGCATTCTTCTCTGTTGTTGTTTTTGCTGAAGAGGACAAGGAAGCGACTTGTCCCTGACCGTGAACATCCACTAACGACACGCTGCTTTTACATTTACCAGTTTCACGAGAGGAGGCAAAAGAGCTAGAGGCTGAGTCAGCAAGATAAGCCAAAACTTGCTCTTGCTGCTCCGGCTTTAAAAGCGGTTTTCCTACTCCCAGAAAAGGGAGCGTTCGAGGCCTTGTGTAGCCAGACGACGAACCTGGCTCCACAGCTCCAGACTTAGGTGCAATATTTTTTTTCCCATGACGACCTGATGCTCAACCACTACCACTACCCTCATTACCAGCTGACAATGAACGCCCCCGGCCACGACCTCTTCCACCAGACTTCCTCATTGTTTTAAAAACGTAACCAAACTAACGGTATTTGTTGCTGACACACAAATTACACGGTGAGCTATAACTTCAGTATGATTTAGCTACCACTTTACAGGTGGGTGAGACCACAACGAAAATCAGGCACAATGTTACACACTCTGTTTTTGGTGGCACCAAATGAGAGAGATGCCACACACGCAGGACTGTCACTGAAGCACAAATGTAAATATTAATCTCCCACTGTTTTTATTTTTTTTTTTTTTCAGGGAGACTTTAGAAACAAAATAAAAAGATTTTTTCAGGAAGAATTTAGAAACCAAATAACATAAAATTATTTTTCCAATGACAATTTAGAAACCAAATAAAAAAAAAAAAAAAAAAAAGGCTTTCTATGCCCCACTGAGTGAGAGATGCCACACACAGGAGTCAGGAGTGGCACACAAGCCCAGAGGCCAATATTTTTCTCCCAATGATTGATGTAGTGATTTTGTCAGGTAGATTTTGGAACCCAAATCAAGCCAAAAAAATAATAGGCTTTCTATGGCCCACTATCTGAGAGAGAGAGATGGCACACCCAGGAGTCAAGACTGGCACACAAGCAGAAAGGGCAATATTAATCTCCAACTGATTTTTTTTTTTTTTCAGGGAGACTTTAGAAACAAAACGAAATAAAATGATTTTTTCAGGAAGAATTTAGAAACCAAATAAAATAAAATGATTTTTTCGGGGAGAATTTAGAAAACAAATTAAAGAAAAAATAGGCTTTCTATGGCCCAGTGAGTGAGAGATGACGCACACAGGAGTCAGGAGTGGCACACAAGCCCAGAGGCCAATATTTATCTCCCACTGATTGATTTATTGATTTTTTCAGGTAGAATTTAGAACCCAAATCAACCAAAAAAATAAATAGGCTTTCTATGGCCCACTATCTGAGAGAGAGAGATGGCACACCCAGGAGTCAAGACTGGCACACAAGCAGAAAGGGCAATATTAATCTCCAACTGATTTTTTTTTTTTTCAGGGAGACTTTAGAAACAAAACAAAATAAAATAAAATGATTTTTTCAGGAAGAATTTAGAAACCAAATAAAATAAAATGATTTTTTCAGGGAGAATTTAGAAAACAAATAAAACAAAAAATAGGCTTTCTATGGCCCACTGAGTGAGAGATGACGCACACAGGAGCCAGGAGTGGCACACAAGCCCAGAGGCCAATATTTATCTCCCACTGATTGATTTATTGATTTTTTCAGGTAGAATTTAGAACCCAAATCAACCAAAAAAATAAATAGGCTTTCTATGGCCCACTATCTGAGAGAGAGAGATGGCACACCCAGGAGTCAAGACTGGCACACAAGCAGAAAGGGCAATATTAATCTCCCACTGATTTTTTTTTTTTCTGGGAGACTTTAGAAACAAAATAAAATAAAATGATTTTTTCAGGAAGAATTTAGAAACCAAATAACATAAAATTATTTTTCCAATGACAATTTAGAAACCAAATAAAAAAAAAAAAAAAAAAGGCTTTCTATGCCCCACTGAGTGAGAGATGCCACACACAGGAGTCAGGAGTGGCACACAAGCCCAGAGGCCAATATTTTTCTCCCAGTGATTGATGTAGTGATTTTGTCAGGTAGATTTTGGAACCCAAATCAAGCAAAAAAAATAATAGGCTTTCTATGGCCCACAATTGGAGAGAGAGAGAGAGATGGCACACCCAGGAGTCAAGACTGGCACACAAGCAGAAAGGGCAATATTAATCTCCCACTGATTTTTTTTTTTTTCAGGGAGACTTTAGAAACAAAACAAAATAAAATGATTTTTTCAGGAAGAATTTAGAAACCAAATAAAATAAAATGATTTTTTCAGGGAGAATTTAGAAAACAAATTAAACAAAAAATAGGCTTTCTATGGCCCAGTGAGTGAGAGATGACGCACACAGGAGTCAGGAGTGGCACACAAGCCCAGAGGCCAATATTTATCTCCCACTGATTGATTTATTGATTTTTTCAGGTAGAATTTAGAACCCAAATCAACCAAAAAAATAAATAGGCTTTCTATGGCCCACTATCTGAGAGAGAGAGATGGCACACCCAGGAGTCAAGACTGGCACACAAGCAGAAAGGGCAATATTAATCTCCAACTGATTTTTTTTTTTTTTCAGGGAGACTTTAGAAACAAAACAAAATAAAATAAAATGATTTTTTCAGGAAGAATTTAGAAACCAAATAAAATAAAATGATTTTTTCAGGGAGAATTTAGAAAACAAATAAAACAAAAAATAGGCTTTCTATGGCCCACTGAGTGAGAGATGACGCACACAGGAGCCAGGAGTGGCACACAAGCCCAGAGGCCAATATTTATCTCCCACTGATTGATTTATTGATCTTTTCAGGCAGAATTTAGAACCCAAATCAACCAAAAAAATTAATAGGCTTTCTATGGCCCACTATCTGAGAGAGAGAGATGGCACACCCAGGAGTCAAGACTGGCACACAAGCAAAAAGGGCAATATTAATCTCCCACTGATTTTTTTTTTTTTTCAGGGAGACTTTAGAAACAAAACAAAATAAAATGATTTTTTCAGGAAGAATTTAGAAACCAAATAAAATAAAATGATTTTTTCAGGGAGAATTTAGAAAACAAATAAAAGAAAAAATAGGCTTTCTATGGCCCACTGAGTGAGAGATGACGCACACAGGAGTCAGGAGTGGCACACAAGCCCAGAGGCCAATATTTATCTCCCACTGATTGATTTATTGATTTTTTCAGGTAGAATTTAGAACCCAAATCAACCAAAAAAATAAATAGGCTTTCTATGGCCCACTATCTGAGAGAGAGAGATGGCACATCCAGGAGTCAAGACTGGCACACAAGCAGAAAGGGCAATATTAATCTCCCACTGATTTTTTTTTTTCAGGGAGACTTTAGAAACAAAACAAAATAAATTAAAATGATTTTTCAGGAAGAATTTAGAAACCAAATAAAATAAAATGATTTTTTCAGGGAGAATTTAGAAAACAAATAAAACAAAAAATAGGCTTTCTATGGCCCACTGAGTGAGAGATGACGCACACAGGAGTCAGGAATGGCACACAAGCCCAGAGGCCAATATTTATCTCCCACTGATTGATTTATTGATTTTTTCAGGTAGAATTTAGAACCCAAATCAACCAAAAAAATAAATAGGCTTTCTATGGCTCACTATCTCAGAGAGAGAGATGGCACGCTTAGGACTGGCACACAAGCCCAAAGGCCAATATTAATCTCCCTTTTTTTTTTCAGGGAGAATTTATAAAACCAAAAAAAAATAAATAAACAGGCTTTCTATGGCCCACTATTTGTGAGAGAGATGGCACGCTCAGGACTGGCACACAAGCCCAGAGGCCAATATTAATCTCCCACTTTTTTTTTTTTTTTCAGGGAAAATTTATAAACCCAATAAAAAAAAAAAATAGGCTTTCTATGGCCCACTATCTGAGAAAGAGAGATGGTACGCTTAGGACTGGCACACAAGCCCAAAGGCCAATATTAATCTCCCTTTTTTTTTTTCAGGGAGAATTTATAAAACCAAAAAAAAATACATAAATAGGCTTTCTATGGCCCACTATTTGTGAGAGAGATGGCACGCTCAGGACTGGCACACAAGCCCAGAGGCCAATATTAATCTCCCGCTTTTTTTTTTTTTTTTCAGGGAAAATTTATAAACCCAATAAAAAAAAATAAATAGGCTTTCTATGGCCCACTATTTGAGAGACAGATGGCACGCTTAGGACTGGCACACAAGCCCAAAGGCCAATATTAATCTCCCACTGATTGATTTAGTGATTTTTTCAGGTACAATTTAGAACCCAAATCAACCAAAAAAAATAAATAGGCTTTCTATGGCCCACTGAGTGAGTGATGATGCACACAGGAGTCAGGAGTGGCACACAAGCCCTGAGGCCAATATTTTTCTCCCACTGATTGATGTAGTGATTTTTCAGGTAGATTTTAGAACCCAAATCAAGCAAAAAAATAAATAGGCTTTCTATGGCCCACTGAGTGAGAGATGGCACAGACAAGGATGGCACTCTAGCAGAAATGCCAATCTTAATCTCCCACAAAAAAAAAAAAAAAGGAACTGTCCTACAATTACTATCTCCCTGCAGTAATCTCAGCCAGGTATGGCAGGCAGCAATAAGGAGTGGACTGATGCACAAATTAAATAAAAAGTGTGGACAAACAAACGAGATAGCTGTGCAGAAAGGAAGGAACAAGAGGATTTGTGCTTTGAAAAAAGCAGTTGGTTTGCACAGCGGCGTACACACAGCAATGCAGCTATCAGGGAGCCTTCTAGGGCAGCCCAATGAGCTACAGCGCTGAGAAAAAAAAAATGTAGCTTCCACTATCCCTGCACACTGAAGGTGGTGTTGGACAGTGGAAATCGCTACAGCACAAGCGGTTTGGTGGTTAATGGACCCTGCCTAACGCTATCCCTGCTTCTGATGAAGCGGCAGCAACCTCACCCTAAGCTCAGATCAGCAGCAGTAAGATGGCGGTCGGCGGGAACGCCCCTTTATAGCCCCTGTGATGCCGCAGACAGCAAGCCAATCACTGCAATGCCCTTCTCTGAGATGGTGGGGACCAGGACCTATGTCATCACGCTGCCCACACTCTGCGTTTACCTTCATTGGCTGAGAAATGGCGCTTTTCGCGTCATTGAAACACGACTTTGGCGCGAAAGTCGCGTACCGCATGGCCGACCCCGCACAGGGGTCGGATCGGGTTTCATGAAACCCAACTTTGCCAAAAGTCGGCGACTTTTGAAAATGAACGACCCGTTTCGCTCAACCCTAGTCAGGTCTATTAGCCTGAAATTTTTGCAGCACCCGCCGCAAATCAGGGGAGATGGCAGACAAAATTACCCCCTCTTTGAGAACACCCGCCGACTCAGGCAAACCCGGAGAATCGGGCACAAAACTCCTAGACAGGGCATCCGCCTTCACATTTTTAGAGCCCGGAAGGTACGAAACCACAAAGTCAAAACGGGAGAAAAACAGCGACCAACGAGCCTGTCTAGGATTCAACCGTTTGGCTGACTCGAGATAAGTCAAGTTCTTGTGATCAGTCAAGACCACCACGCGATGCTTAGCTCCTTCAAGCCAATGACGCCACTCCTCGAATGCCCACTTCATGGCTAGCAACTCTCGATTGCCAACATCATAATTTCGCTCAGCAGGCGAAAATTTCCTGGAAAAGAAGGTGCATGGTTTCATCACCGAGCAATCAGAACTTCTCTGCGACAAAACAGCCCCTGCTCCAATTTCAGAAGCATCAACCTCGACCTGGAACGGAAGCGAAACATCTGGTTGGCACAACACAGGGGCAGAAGAAAAACGACGCTTCAACTCCTGAAAAGCTTCCACAGCAGCAGAAGACCAATTGACCACATCAGCACCCTTCTTGGTTAAATCAGTCAACGGTTTAGCAATACTAGAAAAATTATTAATGAAGCGATGATAAAAATTAGCAAAGCCCAGGAACTTCTGCAGACTCTTCAGAGATGTTGGTTGAGTCCAATCATAAATGGCCTGAACTTTAACAGGGTCCATCTGGATAGTAGAAGGAGAAAAAATGAACCCCAAAAATGAAACCTTCTGAACACCAAAGAGACACTTTGACCCCTTCACAAACAAAGAATTAGCATGCAGGACCTGGAACACCATTCTGACCTGCTTCACATGAGACTCCCAATCATCCGAGAAGACCAAAATATCATCCAAGTATACAATCAGGAATTTATCCAGGTACTCTCGGAAGATGTCATGCATAAAGGACTGAGACACTGATGGAGCATTAGAAAGCCCGAATGGCATAACCAGGTACTCAAAATGGCCTTCGGGCGTATTAAATGCTGTTTTCCATTCATCGCCCCGTTTAATACGCACAAGATTATATGCACCACGAAGATCTATCTTGGTGAACCAACTAGCCCCCTTAATCCGAGCAAACAAATCAGACAGCAGCGGCAAGGGGTACTGAAATTTGACCGTAATTTTATTTAGAAGGCGGTAATCAATACAAGGTCTCAGTGAACCATCCTTCTTGGCTACAAAAAAGAACCCCGCTCCCAATGGCGACGATGACGGGCGAATATGACCCTTCTCCAAAGACTCCTTCACGTAACTCCGCATAGCGGCGTGCTCAGGTACAGATAAATTAAACAGTCGACCCTTAGGAAACTTACTACCAGGAATCAAATCGATAGCACAATCACAATCCCTATGCGGAGGTAGGGCATTGGACTTGGGCTCATCGAATACATCCCGGTAATCAGACAAGAACTCTGGGACCTCAGAAGGGGTGGATGATGAGATAGACAGAAATGGAACATCACCATGTACCCCCTGACAACCCCAGCTGGACACAGACATTGATTTCCAATCTAATACTGGGTTATGGAATTGTAGCCATGGTAACCCCAACACGACCACATCATGCAGATTATGCAACACCAGAAAGTGAATATCCTCCTGGTGCGCAGGAGCCATGCACATGGTCAGCTGGGTCCAATACTGAGGCTTATTCTTGGCCAAAGGCGTAGCATCAATTCCTCTCAATGGAATAGGACACTGCAAGGGCTCCAAGACAAACCCACAGTGCCTAGCAAACTCCAAGTCCATCAAATTCAGGGCAGCGCCTGAATCCACAAATGCCATGACAGAATAGGAAGACAAAGAGCAGATCAAAGTAACGGACAAAAGAAATTTTGACTGTACCGTACCAATGGTGGCAGACCTAGCGAACCGCTTAGTGCGCTCAGGACAATCGGAGATAGCATGAGTGGAATCACCACAGTAGAAACACAGCCCATTCTGATGTCTGTGTTCTTGCCTTTCAGATCTGGTCAAAGTCCTATCGCACTGCATAGGCTCAGGTTTATGCTCAGATAATACCGCCAAATGGTGCACAGATTTACGCTCACGCAAGCGTCGACCGATCTGAATGGCCAAAGACATAGACTCATTCAGACCAGCAGGCATGGGAAATCCCACCATGACATCCTTAAGGGCTTCAGAGAGACCCTTTCTGAAAATAGCTGCCAGCGCACATTCATTCCATTGAGTGAGCACGGACCACTTTCTAAACTTCTGACAATAAATCTCTATCTCATCCTGACCCTGACACAGAGCCAGCAAATTTTTCTCTGACTGATCCACTGAATTAGGTTCATCGTACAGCAATCCAAGCACCAGAAAAAACGCATCAATATTACATAATGCAGGATCTCCTGGCGCAAGGGAAAATGCCCAGTCTTGAGGGTCGCCACGTAATAAAGAGATAATGATCTTAACTTGTTGAACTGGGTCACCAGAGGAGTGGGGTTTCAAAGCCAGAAATAGTTTACAATTATTTTTAAAATTCAAAAACGTAGCTCTATCTCCAGAAAATAACTCAGGAATAGGAATTTTAGGTTCTAACATAGGATTCTGAACCACTAAATCTTGAATATTCTGTACATTTATAGCGAGAATATCCATCAAAGAGAACAGACCCTGAATGTCCATGTCCACACCTGTGTTCTGAACCACCCTGATGTAAAGGGGAAAAGAAAGGCAGAACACAGTGCAAAGGAAAAAAAATGGTCTCAGAACTTCTCTTTTCCCTCTATTGAGAAGCATTAGTACTTTGGGCCTCCAGTACTGTCATGAACAGGTAATTCAGAACCACAATGGACCTTGAAGTTCAGAGCACACAAAGTGACCTGACAATTACCAAAAACATAGGACGAGCTCTGAGACGTGGGAACTCTGCTGACCGCAATCCCTAATCCTATCCAACCACACTAGAGGTAGCCGTGGAGCGCTCCTGACCAGTCCTATGCGCCTCGAGCACAGCCTGAGAAACTAGCTAGCCCTAAGAAAGAAAAATAAGCCTAGCTTGCCTCAGAGAAATACCCCAAAGGAAAAGGCAGCCCCCCACATATAATGACTGTGAGTTGAGATGAATATACAAACGCAGAGATGAAATAGATTTAGCAAAGTGAGGCCCAACTTACTGAACAGACCGAAGATAGGAAAGATTGCTTTGCGGTCAACACAAAACCCTACAAACAACCACGCAGAGGGGGCAAAAAGACCCTCCGCACCGACTAACGGTACGGAGGTGCTCCCTCTGCGTCCCAGAGCTTCCAGCAAGCAAGAAAAACCAATCTAGCAAGCTGGACAGAAAAAATAGCAAACAAAAATAACACAAGCAAAACTTAGCTTATGCAGGATAGACAGGCCACAGGAACGATCCAGGAGAAAGCAAGACCAATACTAGAACATTGACTGGAGGCCAGGATCAAAGCACTAGGTGGAGTCAAATAGAGCAGCACCTAATGACTTAACCTCATCACCTGAGGAAGGAAACTCAGAAGCCGCAGTACCACTCTCATCCACCAAAGGAAGCTCATAGACAGAACCAGCCGAAGTACCACTCACGACCACAGGAGGGAGCTTGGCCACAGAATTCACAACAGTTTTGCAACTTTTGTGAATGTAGCAATTTTTCCGCGTGTGCAAGTTTTGCGTGTGGCGAGTTTTCCATGAGGTGAGTTTTGCACGTGTGGTGAGTTTTGAGTGAGCCTAGTAATGCATGTGGCGAGTTTTGCATGTGGCGAATTTTGCACATGGCGAATTTTAAGTGGCTTTTGTGTTTTGACTTTCATGTGGTGAGGTTGTTGTATGTGTGGTGAAATGTGTGCTGAGGGTGGTATATATGTTCAAGCATGTGGTAGTGTGTTGCGCATTTTGTGTGTGTTCACATCCCCGTGTGTGGTGAGTATCCCATGTCGGGGCCCCACCTTAGCAACTGTACGGTATATAAGGATGCCTAGGATATAAATGGAAAGAAACACCTTGAAAAAGCATATTAAGTGCTGACAACAAAAAGTAAATATTTAACAATGCAACCATAAACCAGTGTATAAGTATTATGCACAATGGAAAAACAATGTCCAGAAAATAATCTAAATACATGACAATTGTTAGTGAGCAAGGAAAATAAATTGCTTTCAGATATCAAATGCAAATAGGGGAGAAATCAATCACTGCATGTTTATCGCCATTTGAAAATATCTTCATCATGATTTTTCTGTCACCAATATCGCAACACTGTGCCCAGCTTCTGCCTGTGTGTCGCGGCATATCTATACTGTGAGGCTGCTGCCTGGGATGCCACTGCGGGCCATACATCTCGTATACTGTGCATCTTCTGCCCTTGCTACTGTCACTGGCGATAAGCAGCCACACCAGGCATACATCTCCTGCTCCTTCACTTTACTTTATAGCTAAACTATACTGCTGATGGTAGGGCTAGTAGTTCTGTTCCTAAACTGCCAGACATCTCCTTACCTTCCCCCTACTAGTCCATACTATATGGTTCTTGCCACTGACACATCCACCATCACTGCCAATAGGTGGCCACCCACAGCTCTTGCTTTTTTTAAGTGTTCTTTAGCTTTCCTTTACTGCAGTTTTGAATCCTAAAATGTTCATAGTAAATAAACCTGCAATTGCTTGTACAAAAGGAATATTTTTTGCACTACTACTACAAATTCATATTTTCAGTGCCAGTAATGGCTCTGCAAGCCATTCAATTCATGTCAAATCAATCCAATTAAAAAAAGTGATCAACTGTACTTGCCACTCCGCCCTCTCGCCACTATAGCCCTGTACAATACAGCAATGGAATAAGTGAGTGGTTTTTTTTTCTCCCCTATCATAGCCCTCTGCAAGTCAGTAAGATGGTGACTAGTGGATATTTTGCTGAATTCACACAAAGCAAATTACAAAAAGTTTAGATCCGATGTATCTGATTGTTCATAAGATTTGATGCAATTTTAATTTATGTTGAATCAGTTTATTTTTGTTTAATTTCTAACACTAACATTATATATTTTTATTAATGGTCTTTGTTGTGTATCTTCATCTATATTTGTTGAGATAAATATGTTTTTGATATGGTTTTAGTAGAGAGTATTTCAATCGAATTTTTATTTATTACTGAATTGATAATGGGGACTGTGACTCAATAGAGTGATCAGCTGTTACTTTCTACTGAATATCCCCTATCATCTGGAATTCTGTGCCCCAACACATCCGGTTATCCACCACATTTGGATCCTTCAAGCAAAACTTGAAAACCCATCTCTTCAAAGAAGCTTACAACCTGTAATGACCACACGGCCACCTCATCTCAATCGGAGCTACCGCAACCCCCGACCTACTGTCTCCTTCCCCATAATCTTGTAGAATGTAAGTCCCCAAGGACAGGGTCTCCCCTCTGTATCAGTCTGTAATTGTTAGTTTATTTTGATGTAACCCCGTCTCATGTACAGCACCATGGAATTAATGGTGCTATATAAATAAATAAATAAATAAATAATAATATTAATAATTAAAAGTTTGTGCTTTATTTGTGTGTGAAATGCACAATATTATTATAGTTTTTTTGTTAGTTATCAAATCAAATGTATTTATTTTTCACACACAAAAGTCAGATTTTTAACATTTTACATGTTTGCCAGACGTGCACAATCATGCCCATGCCTTGAAGAGATTGATGGTAGAAATTTGCAAATGTTCACATGCCATCTGGCCCATTATCAATACTAGCTGGTAGTCTGCAATTTGCTATTGTTAGTTTCTCATGCGTGGAGCCTTCACCTTCTGGCATTCCTTGCACTGAATGAAATACAATTGAGATAAATTCTTAACTTCTTGTAATCAGGCATGCTATGTAACACATTGTTATTTTCAGATGCTTTGTTTGTTTTCATTGCAAAGAATGTGACTTCATTGTTAATGTGCAGGTATGTGTAAAGCCATATTGTATGCTGCTAAGCAAAACTACACTTCTAGTGATCCAGTTTTGACATTTACAGCGTTAGTTTATAATTTTACCACTCATTGCATATTTGAAATACACCTAAAAAGATCCATATGTTTTTCAAAGCAATATTTTTCAACCCCTCTCTGACCTTAGACGTACTATCCTGTTGAGGTGACCTGGGCCTATCTGACCCTCAATGGGATAGTACATCATAGCGATCGGCCGCGCTCAAGGGGGGAGCACAGCCGATCACAGCTGGTTGTCAGATGACTATTTCAGCTGACATCCTGGCACACTGCGATCAAAGATGATCACAGTGTACCGGTGGCATAGAGAAGCATCGCGCAGGGAGGGGGTTCCCTGCATGCTTCCCTGAGACCCCCGGAGCAACGCGGTGTGATCGCGTTGCTCCGAGGGTCTCCTACCTCCTCCTCCCTGCAGGCCCCGGATCCAAAATGGCCACGGGGCTACTTCCGGGTCCAGCAGGGAGGTGGCTTAAAAATGCCTGCTCAGAGCAGGTGTTGGGCTGCTGCAGTGCAGTACAGCGCAAACTCCACCAGGGGGAGCTTGAGAGGAAAGTGAGACTGCACACACAGGACAGCAGAACAGACGCCACCAAGTGGCAAGAGAGTGGACAGACAAGCCGAGTCAAAAGCACAAGATAGCATGACAGTATAATAGGATTAGACAGATGGATAGTCAGAACGTAGCCAGAGATCAGTAAACCAGAACGGGCAATATACATTACAATAGGGACAGACAGCAACAAAGTAAATAACCAAGCTAGGAGATCAGTAAACTAGAGAATGAAGCACACAAACAGACAGAGAAATACTGGAAAAAGGGCAGACAGAGGGAGTTAACAGACACAGGACAAGTCAGGGTTCACAGCAGGGCAAATCAAGAGCTACCAGCAGGGTCAGGTTAACATGCCGAAGGCAGAACTATAGCTGACACTGCCAGCAAGATTCATGGGAGCTAAATAGCAAACCTGAACCCAGAATGAGGCAGAGCAAAGTTAACCCTTGACATGATCCATCCAGAAAAAAGGGCAGAAACTAATAAACCCTGGAACAGATCATGACAGCAGGCGTCTGTAAGCCTCCAGCAGTGCCTGTCAGATCGCTGATCTGACACAGCGCACAGTAAAGTGTCAGATCAGCAATCTGACCCTAAAACATCATGCCCCCTAGGGCAATGTTATAAAGAAAAAAAATATTCACACATGTAAAAAAAAAATCCTAAATAAAGAAAAAAAATATTGTTCCCATAAATACATTTCTTTATCTAAAAAAACAAAAAAACAATAAAAGTACACATATTTAGCATTGCTGCACCCATAACGACCCGACCTATAAAACTGTCTCACTAGATAACCTATTCAGTGATCACCGTAAAAAAAACAACAAAAAAAGAGGCAAAAAAACAACACTTTATTATCATACCGTAGAACAAAAAGTAGAATAACACACGATCAAAAATACAGATATAAATAACCATAGTACCGCTGAAAACATCATATTGTCCCGCAAAAAACGAGCTGCCATACAGCGTCATCAGTGAAAAAATAAAAAAAGTTAAAGTCCTCTGAATAAAGCGATGCAAAAATAATAATTTTTTATATTAAATTAGTTTTAATCGTATAAAAGCGTCAAAACATAAAAAAAGATATAATTGAGGCATCGCTGTAATCGTACTGACCCAAAGAATTAAACTGTTTTATCAATTTTACCAAACGTGTGACGGTATAAACGCCCCCCCCCCAAAAAAAAAGAAATTCATGAACAGCTGTTTTTTGGTCATTCTGCCTCACAAAAATCGGAATAAAAAGCGATCAAAAAATGTCACATGCCTGAAAATAGTACCAATAAAAACGTCAACTTGTCCCGCAACAAAACAAGACCTCACATGACTCTGTGGACCAAAATATGGAAAAATTATAGCTCTCAAAATGTGGTAACGCAAAAAATATTTTTTGCAATAAAAAGTGTCTTTTAGTGTGTGACAGCTGCCAGTCATAAAAATCCGCTAAAAAAACTGCTATAAAAGTAAACCAAACCCCCCTTCATCACCCCCTTAGTTAAGGAAAAATACAAAAATTAAAAAAAAATGTATTTATTTCCATTTTCCCATTAGGGTTAGGGCTAAAGTCAGGGCTAGGGTTAGGGCTAGGGTTAGTGTTAGGGCTAGCGTTAGGGCTAGGGGTAGGGCTAGGATTAGGGCTAGGGTTATGGCTAGTGCTAGGGTTAGGGCTAGGGTTAGGGCTAGGGTTAGGGTTACGGCTAGGGTTAGGGTTGGGGCTAGGGTTAGAGCAAGGTTTAGGGTTGGGGTTAGGGCTACAATTAGGGTTGGGGCTAAAGTTAGGGTTGGGGCTAAAGTTAGGGTTGGGGCTAAAGTTAGGGTTAGGGTTGGGGCTAAAGTTAGGGTTAGGGTTGGGGCTAAAGTTAGGGTTAGGTTTGGGGCTAAAGTTAGGGGTTGGATTACTTTTACAGTTGTGATTAGGGTTAGGGGTGTGTCAGGTTTAGGGGTGTGGTTAGGGTTATGGTGAGGGTTGGGATTAGGGTTAGGTGTGTGCCTGGGTTAGGGTTTCAGTTAGAATTGGGGACTTCCACTGTTTAGGCACATCAAGAGCTCTCCAAACGCGGCATTGCGTACGATCTCAATTCCAGCCAATTCTGCGTTGAAAAAGTAAAACAGTGCTCCATCCCTTCCAAGCTCTCTTGTGCCCCCAAACAATGGTTTACCCCCACATATGGGGTATCAGCATACTCAGGACAAATTGGACAACAATTTTTGAGTCCAATTTCACTTGTTACTCTTGGGAAAATAAAAATTTGGTGGGCTAAGAGAACATTTTTGTGGGAAAAAATTTATTTTTATTTTCACTGCTCTGCATTAAACTGTAGTGAAACACTTGGGGGTTCAAAGTTCTCACAACACATTTAGATAAGTTCCTTCGGGGGTCTAGTTTCCAATATGGGGTCACATGTGGGGGGTTTCTACTGTTAGGTACATCAGGGGCACTGCAAATGCAATGTGACACCTGCAGACCAAGTGGTGCTCCTTCCCTTCCGAGCTCTGCCATGCGCTCAAACGATCGCTCCCCCCACATGTGGGGTATCGGCGTACTCAGGACAAATGGGACAACAACTTTTGGGGTCCAATTTCATCTGTTACCCTTGGAAAAATCCAAAACTGAGGGCTAAAAATATTTTTTGTGAAAAAAAATTATTTTTTATTTTCACGGCTCTGCGTTATAAACTGTAGTGAAACACTTGGGGGTTGAAAGTTCTCACAAAACATCTAGATAAGTTCATTGGTGGGTCTAGTTTCCAATATGGGGTAACTTGTGAGGGGTTTCTACTGTTTGGGTACATCAGGGCTCGGCAAATGCAACGTGGCTCCTGCAGACCAATCCAACTAATTCTGCATTCCAAATGGCGCTCCTTCCCTTCCGAGCTCTGACATGCGCCCAAACAGTGGTTTTCCCCCACATATGGGGTATCAGCTTACTCAAGACAAATTGTACAACAAAGTTTGCAGTCCAATTTCTCTTCTTGCCCTTGGGAAAATAAAAATTTGGGGGGCTAAATAAAACATTTTTGTGAACAAAAATTATTTTTTATTTTTACGGCTCTGCCTTATAAACTGTAGTGAAACACTTGGGGGTCCAAAATTCTCATGACACATCTAGATAAGTTCCTTTGGGGGTCTAGATTCCAATATGGGGTCACTTGTGGGGGGCTATTTAGGTACATTAGGGGCTCTACAAACGCAATGTGATGCCTGTAGACCATTTCATCTAAGTCTGCGTTCCAAACAATGCTCCTTCCCTTCCGAGCTCTGCCATGCACCCAAACGGTGGTCCCATTCCACATATGGGGTATCAGTGTACTCAGGACAAATAGGAAAGCAACTTTTTGGGTCCAATTTCTCCTGTTACCCTTGGGAAAATACAAAACTGGGGGCTAAAATATAATTTTTGTGATAAAAAAATAATTTTTATTTTCACGGCTCTGCGTTATAAACTGTAGTGAAACACTTGGGGGTTCAAAGCTCTCACAACACATCTAGATAAGTTCCATAGGTGGTCTACATTCCAAAAATTATGTGATTTGTGTGGGTTTTCAATGTTTAGGCACATTAGGGGCTCTCCGAACGTGACATGGTGTTCCATCTCAATTTCAGTCAATTTTGCATTGAAATGTCAAACGGCGCTCCTTCCCATCTGAGCTCTGCCATGCGCCCAAACAGTGATTCCCCCCACATATGGGGTATCAGCATACTCAAGACAAATTGCAGAACAACATTTGGGGTCCAATTTCTTCTCATACCCTTAAGAAAATAAAAAAATGGTGGCAAAAAGATCATTTTTGTGAAAAAATATGATTTTTTTATTTTTACGGCTCTACATTATAAACTTCTGTGAAGCACTTGGTGGGTTAAGTTGCTCACCACACATCTAGATAAGTTCCTTAGGGGGTCTACTTTACAAAATGGTGTCACTTGTGGGGGGTTTCAATGTTTAGGCACATCAGGGGCTCTCAAAACTCGACATGGCGTCCCATCACAATTTTAGTCAATTATGCATTGAAAAGTCAAATGGCGCTCCTTCCCTTTCCGAGCTCTGCCATGCACCCAAACGGTGGTCCCCTTCCACATATGGGGTATCAGTGTACTCAGGACAAATAGGAAAACAACTTTTTGGGTCCAATTTCTCCTGTTACCCTTGGGAAAATACAAAACTGTGGGCTAAAATATAATTTTTGTGATAAAAAAAGAATTTTTATTTTCACGGCTCTGCGTTATAAACTGTAGTGAAACACTTGGGGGTTCAAAGCTCTCACAACACATCTAGATAAGTTCCATAGGTGGTCTACATTCCAAAAATGGTGTGATTTGTGCGGGTTTTCAATGTTTAGGCACATTAAGGGCTCTCCGAACGTGACATGGTGTTCCATCTCAATTTCAGTCAATTTTGCATTGAAATGTCAAACGGCGCTCCTTCCCTTCTGAGCTCTGCCATGCGCCCAAACAGTGATTCCCCCCACATATGGGGTATCAGCATACTCAAGACAAATTGCAGAACAACGTTTGGGGTCCAATTTCTTCTCATACCCTTAAGAAAATAAAAAAATGGGGGCGAAAAGATCATTTTTGTGAAAAATATGATTTTTTTATTTTTACGGCTCTTCATTATAAACTTCTGTGAAGCACTTGGTGGGTTAAGTTGCTCACCACACATCTAGATAAGTTCCTTAGGGGGTCTACTTTCCAAAATGGTGTCACTTGTGGGAGTTTCAATGTTTAGGCAAATCAGGGGCTCTCAAAACTCGACATGGCGTCCCGTCACAATTTTAGTCAATTATGCATTGAAAAGTCAAATGGCGCTCCTTCCCTTTCCGAGCTCTGCCATACACCCAAACAGTGGTTTACCCCCACATATGGGGTATCAGCGTACTCAGGCAAAATTCCACAACAACTTTTGGTGTCCAATTTCTTCTCTTACCCTTGAGAAAATAAAAAATTGGGGATGAAAATAGAAAAAATATGATTTTTTTATTTTTACGGCTCTGCATTATAAACTTCCGTGAAGCATTTAGTGGGTCAAAGTGCTCACCACATGTTAGGGGTCGAGTTCCCGCTTCTGCACAGTGGGAATCTCAGGCTGTTTCTGCTGCAGTCTCCCATTCTTCTCCTGCCGCAGTGGAACCTGCTCAGAGGAGACGTCGATCCTTGCATCTGGCTCAGTCTCACTCTGTGCTTAAGCATGCTGTTGCTTTTCCAGCTTTTGCCATTAAAGCTAGTGCTGGGCAGCAGTGAGAGGACGCTTTTGACTAAGTCCTGCTTTTTCCCTTCTAAGCATGCCCAGGGTTAGATCTCCTGTTGGAGATCAAGGGTCACATGCTCAGATGCTGTAGCGGTTCCCATTGGTCCTCCTGGAAGGTCCTGAAGGTGCTAACTTCTGTGGCAGCTTCCCATTGGTCCTTTATTGGAAGGTCCTGAACGTGCTGCAGCTATATAAGCTTTGCATGACCGCACGCCCATGCGCTAGTGTACAATTGTATATGTGTTTGTTGTGAGTGCAAGTCGTTCATTAAATACCCCTACCCTATTGTATGACTGTTCGCGTAACGTGTATGGCTGCTATCTAGCGCCCGACTAACCTCTCAACATGTTACACATGAATCAGCGTCTATTGCTGTGACCGCCAGGGAGGCGCCATGCGCCAGTAGTACGCTTCCTAACCCACGTCCGGGTGCTTAGTGGTGTCTGCCAGCACGGCACAGTTCGCACTTCGGTGCTCTAACTATATCTAAGAGTTACCTAACACACCCAGTTGTGGTGTTGTGCGCAAGTAGTCTGATCGGACTTCAACCCTGAGTCTTGGGATTGAGTTCGCTGACTCCTTGCTTGCACTCATTAGTGCGGTATTGCAGACCTGTGGCTTTACAGGGTTCGCTTCCACCGCCATATAGCGCTGCCATTTACTAGCAGCAGGTTTTCACCTGCACGGTGGACCTCAAACTGCGAACGCACCAATATTATTTCATCTTATACTTTGTGCGTTCTGCTAGTCCTAACAGAACACTAGCGGCAGGGTCTGGCTAGTAAATGGCGGACGATCAGCGTTTACAGCGGTACATCCAGCAGCTGGAGGAAAGGTTGGTGGCTCTAGAGCGTTCAACCTCAGCTGTGGACGTCACTGCTGTAGCTGTTCAGGCTGCAAGTGTAGCCACAGCCAGTTTGTCCGCTGCCACCCCTGCTCCGACTATATCCCGTCTCCCGCTTCCTGACAAGTTTGCTGGTGACAGTAAACAATGTTGCGGATTCGTCAGCCAGTGCTCCATACACCTCAAGCTCCTGGCGGAGCGTTTCCCTACGGAACGGGCGAAAGTGGGATTTATTTTATCTCTCTTGTCGGGCAGGGCATTGGAGTGGGCAACGCCACTTTGGGAGCGTGATGATCGTGTGGTACAGAGTGCTCCTCTCTTTCTGGATGCTCTGAAGCAGGTCTTTTTGCGACCCCGTATTACCCACGATACCACGCTCCAGTTATTGAGAATTACTCAGGGCTCGTCCGTGGTCAGCCAGTTTGCCGTCCAGTTCCGGACTCTAGCCTCAGAGTTAGAGTGGTTGGATAAAGTTCTAATTCCGGTGTTCTGGAAAGGACTGGCAGACCACGTGAAGGACGCCTTGGCCACCAGGGAGATACCCGCCACACTGGAGGAGCTTATTTCTGTATCTACCCGCATCGACCTCCATTTTCACGAGCGGAGGTTAGAGCGGACCCAGTGTAGGCAGAGGTTTAGACTGGCTCCCACCTTCGCCAGACCTCTTGAATCTCCCATTCTGGCGTCCGGCTCCCATGAGGCCATGGAGGTTTCTCGAGCGGGACCTAAGTCTCAGGCCGCTCGAATACCCATGTTTTGTAAAAATTGTCACCAACTAGGACATTACACCAATAAATGTCCACGGTAGTCGGGAAAATGATCGCGTCTAGTAACCTTAGGGGGAGGTTCACTAGACACAGCGGCATTTTCCTCCAAACTGTCCTTTAAAGGGACAATCCTGTTTGACTCATCTACTCTAACAGTAGAGCTTTGTGTGGATTCAGGAGCAGAGGGAAATTTCATGTCCTCTGCTTTTGCTCTGCGCCACGCTGTACCACTTGTTATGCAAGAATGCCTTGTGCAGGCGTGTACTACAGAGGACAGAGAATGAACTTCAATCCAATATTGTGGCCAGCATGCAGTCAGCGGGTAAGGAAAGGGTGAATCAACACCTGAAAACTCCGCCCATATGACCGAAAACCGGTCCCGCCAAATTCAGGTGACAGGTTCCCTTTAATAAAAGAATGTTTTCACAGAAAAGACTGACTCCAGTGCAATTTTCTATGCCAGTGAGGGAAAGCCAGTGACTGAGGACAGATATTAATAGCCTAGAGAGGGACCATGGTTATTGCCCCTCCAGCTAAAAACATCTGCCCCCAGCCACCCCAGAAAAGGCGCATCTGTAAGATGCACCAATTCTTGCACTTAACCTCTCTCTTCCCACTGCATTGTAGCGGTGGCATATGGGGTAATAAGGGGTTAATGTCACATTTGTATTGTAAGGTGACATTAAGCCTGGCGTAGTAATGGAGAGGTGTCAATAAGATACCTATCCATTACTAAACCTAAAGTTTGTAAAGGGTTAAAAAAGACATAGCCAGAAAAAAGTATTTTAGTGAAATAAAACACCAAACCCTGTGTGACCATTTTATTATACTGGTAACCATGCAAAGCCTTTGATCTCTTGTAAAAAAAAAATGTAAAATAAAAAACCAACAATATACACATACCTGTCCTGCTTACAGTCAAGTCCCACGCCGTAATCAATATCAGGGGTATATAAAGTTTATAACTGGGAGCAGTGCTTAAGCGACCGGCTCGGCTGTAAACTACTGGGGAATCAATGAAATGCTGGGATCGGAGCTTCAGTGACTAGCGGCGTCGACCCCGAAGCTACGCTCCCTGTCGGCATGAACTCAAATGAACTCTTGAGCATGAGAAAATGGCAGCTGATTTTCCCATGCTGAAGAGTTCATCTAAATTCAGAATCGCCCAATCTATCAATTAAAATAAAGGATTAACTTGATCGCTAAACGGCGTAGTAAGAAAAAAAATAGAAACGCCAGAATTACATTTTTTGGTTGCCACGAAATTGCATTAAAATAACGGGCAATCAAAAGAATGTATCTGCACCAAAATATTATCATTAAAAATGTCATCTTGGCGTGCAAAAAATAAGCCCTTACCCAACCGCAGATCACGAAAAATGGAAACACTACGATTATCGGAAAAGGGCATAATTTTTTTTTTTGTTTAGCAAAGTTTGGAACTTTTTTCATCACTGATATAAAAAAGAACCTAAATATGTTTGGTGTCCATGAACTCTTAATGACCAGGAGAATCAATATGGCAGGTTAATTTTAGCATTTAGTGAACTTAGCAAAAAAGCCAAACAAAAAACAAGTGTGGGATTGCACTTTTTTTGCAATTTCACCGCACTTGGAATTTTTTTCCCATTTTCTAGCACTTGACATGCTAAAATCAATAATGTTGTTCAAAAGTACAGCTCATCCCACAAAAAATAAGTCCTGACTTGGCCATATTGATGGAAAAATAAAAAAAAGTTATGGCTCTGGGAAAAGGGGAGCAAAAAACGAAAACGAATACATGAAAATATCCCGGGCCATGAAGGGGTTAAAACCAGAAAGTTGCCATTTGAAATTACTTTAGTTTTGTGCCATGTCTGTGATCTGCTTTTTTTATACAAAATTAAATAACTGAATGAACATCCTCCAAGGCTGGTGATTGCATAATTTTTGACAGGGGTTGTATGTGTGTCACTGACACACACACACACATATATATATATATATATATACACAGTCATGGCCAAAAGTATTAACACCCCTGCAATTTTGTCAGATAATACTCAGTTTCTTCCTGAAAATGACTGCAAACACAAATTCTTTGATATTATTATCTTAATTTGTCTTAACTGAAAAAACACAAAAAGAATTGCCCTAAAGCCAAATGGGATATAATTCCACACCAAATATAAAAAATGGGGTGGACAAAAGTATTGGCACCGTTCGAAAAATCATGTGATGCTTCTCTAATTTGTGTAATTAACAGCACCTGTACCTTACCTGTGGCACCTAACAGGTGTTGGCAATAACTAAATAACACTTGCAGCCAGTTGACATGGATTAAAGTTGACTCAACCTCTGTCCTGTGTCCTTGTGTGCACCACATTGAGCATGGAGAAAAGAAAGAAGACCAAAGAACTGTCTGAGGACTTGAGAAACCAAATTGTGAGGAAGCATGAGCAATCTCAGGGCTACAAGTCCATCTCCAAAGACCTGAATGTTCCTTTGTCTACCGTGCGCAGTGTCATCAAGAAGTTTAAAGCCCATGGCACTGTGGCTAACCTCCCTCGATGTGGATGGAAAAGAAAAATTGACAAGAGATTTCAACGCAAGATTGTGCGGATGTTGGATAAAGAACCTGGACTAACATCCAAACAAGTTCAAGCTGCCCTGCAGTCCGAGGGTACAACAGTGTCAACCCGTACTATCCATCGGCGTCTGAATGAAAAGGGACTGTATGGTAGGAGACCCAGGAAATCCCCACTTCTTACCCCGAGACATAAAAAAGCCAGGCTGGAGTTTGCCAAAACTTACCTGAAAAAGCCTAAAACGTTTTGGAAGAATGTTCTCTGGTCAGATGAGACAGAAGTAGAGCTTTTTGGGCAAAGGCATCAACATAGAGTTTACAGGAGAAAAGAAGATGCATTCAAAGAAAAGAACACGGTCCCTACAGTCAAACATGGCGGAGGTTCCCTGATGTTTTGGGGTTGCTTTGTTGCCTCTGGCACTGGACTGCTTGACCGTGTGCATGGCATTATGAAGTCTGAAGACTACCAACAAATTTTGCAGCATAATGTAGGGCCCAGTGTGAGAAAGCTGGGTCTCCCTCAGAGGTCATGGGTCTTCCAGCAGGACAATGACCCAAAACACACTTCAAAAAGCACTAGAAAATGGTTTGAGAGACAGCACTGGAGACTTCTAAGGTGGCCAGCAATGAGTCCAGACCTGAATCCCATAGAACACCTGTGGAGAGATCTAAAAATGGCAGTTTGGAGAAGGCACCCTTCAAATATCAGGGACCTGGAGCAGTTTGCCAAAGAAGAATGGTCTAAAATTCCAGCAGAGCATTGTAAGAAACTCATTGATGGTTACCGGAAGCGGTTGGTCGCAGTTATTTTGGCTAAAGGTTGTGCAACCAAGTATTAGGCCGAGGGTGCCAATACTTTTGTCTGGCCCATTTTTGGAGTTTTGTGTGAAATGATCAATGTTTTGCTTTTTGCTTCATTCTCTTTTGTGTTTTTTCATTTAAGACAAATTAAATGAAGATAATAATACCAAAGAATTTGTGTTCACAATCATTTTCAGGAAGAAACTGAGTATTATCTGACAGAATTGCAGGGGTGTCAATACTTTTGGCCATGACTGTATATATATATATATATATATATATATATATATATACTAGATGGTGGCCCGATTCTGATGCATTGGGTATTCTAGAATATGCGTGTCCACGTAGTATATTGCACAGCCCACGTACTATATTTCCCAGTCACGTAGTATATTGCCCAGCCACATAGTATATTGCCCAGCCATGTAGTATATTGCCCAGCCATGTAGTAAATTGCCCAGCCATGTACTATATTGCCCAGTCACGTACTATATTGCCCAGTCGCGTACTATATTGCACAGCCCATGTAGTATATTGCCCAGCCACGTAGTATATTGCCCAACCACATACTGCATTGCCCAGTCATGTACTATATTGCCCAGTCACGTAGTATATTGCCCAACCACATAGTATATTGCCCAACCACATAGTATATTGCCCAACCACATAGCATATTGCCCAACCACATAGTATATTGCCCAGCCATGCAGTATATTGACCAGTCATGTAGTATATTGCCCAGTTACGTAGTATATTGACCGCTACGTCATCATCTCGCGAGATCGCAATGCATGGACTGGTCACCGGAGCGTCGCGAGGAGCGGGAAAGGCACCGGAAGGTACGTATATGATGATTTTTTATTATTTTTAACATTAGATCTTTTTACTATTTATGCTGCATAGACAGCATCAATAGTAAAACAGTTGGTCACACAAGGTTAATAGCAGCGTTAATGGAGTGAGGGGAGGAAGGAGTGGCCATGTTGCCACCGGACTGTGCCCGTCGCTGATTGGTCGTGGCAATGGTCGTGGGCTTTTTGCCACGATCAATCAGCGACTTGGATTTCCATGACAGACAGAGGCCGCGACCAATGAATATCCATGACAAAAAGACAGACAGAAAGACAGACAGAAGGAAGTTACCCTTAAACAATTATATATATATATATATATATATATATATATATTCTATGTGTATATATCTATTCTATCTATTCTATTCTTAAGATGTCAGTGTGATTTTACTTTACACCGGACATGAAGTGCCGGCTTTTCAAAGGAGACTGATGCGTAAAAATCGGCAGCACTCACAAAAAATAAGCCCTCACCCAGCCCCACATAATGAAAAAATGGAGATGCTAAAAGTCTCGGAATATGGCACCATTTTTTTTTTCTTTTTTTACCAAAGTTTGGATTTTTTTTCACCCCTTAAATAAAAAAGAACCTAGACACGTTTGGTGTCTAATAATTAATGACCTAAAGCATCATAATGGCAGGTCAGTTTTAGCATGTAAAAAAAACCTAAAAAAACAACTGTGGAATTGAACTTTTTTTGCAATTTCACCGCACTTGGAATTTGTTCCTGTTTTTCAGTACATGATATGTTGAAACCAATGGCGTCTTTCAAAGGTAGAACTTGTCCCGCAAAAAAAAAAGCCTTCACGTGGCCATTTTGACTAAAAAATAAAAAAAGTTGTTATGGCTCTGGGAAGAGAGAGAGAGAAAAAAATGAAAACAAAAACGAAACTGCCTCCGGTCATGAAGGGGTTAAGGCAACGTTCAATGTTTGGTCAGTATTTTACATCAGTATTTGTAAGCCAAAATCAGGAGTGGCACAATCAGAGGAAAAGTATAATAGACACATGTCAACTCTTCGAAATTTCTCACCAACTCCTGATATTGGTTCAGAAATACTGAGATACAATATTACCCAAATTTTGAATGTGTGAATGTGGCCTTAAACTCATTATGAGGCCTATTGGGTGACTTTCCGGAAACTGTTTATACCTCAGATATCTACATTGACTTATGGAGGTAAATTCCTTGTATTTATTTTTTTCTTTGTAGGTTTGAGGTTATATAGTATTTATGAAGCATGGAGCTAGGCTAGTTAAAAGACAATTTGATCAATAGCAAGGAACAAAGCAGAATCAAAAATGTTTCCTTTAGGCCTTCTAATTAATTTTAAAAGGATTGTCCTAAAACCAACATTTATCACATATTGCCAGAATTATGGATACCAAGAACTGCCTATAACTCCTCCAGACAGCTAAGACAGTAACTGGAGGAATGGTTTCACATGCTTTTTCCTAAAGGAAGAATTTTGTGTTCCCTGTTCTTGTAAACCCAATTGATGGAACCACGGCTATCATATTGCCATCACCCATGATAAATGCTTTTTATACCTCTTTTAATATTGAACTTGAGCTACATTCCAGAAATGAATGTATGCAGCTGTCACCAGATTGTGATATCTAACCTGAGAGGAGCATAATGTTGAGACAGAGACCCTGAATCCAGCGATGTATCACTTTCTGGACTGTTTGTTGAAGTTTCAATAAAATAACTAGTTTATCAGGAGGAGATTACTGACTTGTATTTCTCCATATTTATGAGCCCTGCACTGACCACCAAATTAAAATTAATCAGTAGATCTACAAATTTTTTTCAGATTATGTTCATACTGCATTTTTATTTACCATGGTAAAAAATGTCCATTTTTCAAATTAAACACACTTCAGAATAAAAATACTTTCTCTGGCGTTTACTCAAAGTTTTGTTCTCCTGAACCTTTTTTTTATCTTTATTTATTGTTAATTTCCTAAAGCGCTTAATACATTTCTTTTGTGTACTAACATTATTGTTTAAAATATTTTCAGTCTGTCTTGCTTATTACCATTTTTGGATGTCATTTTCTTAAAGTCAGTAACCAATGAATGAAACTCTTGCTCCTTTGGAGGCAGAAATGCTTATGAAATGCTCAAAAAGATGACCAAGCATATTCTGGGCAGTTTTCTTCCATTGTAAAGTATACAGAATGTTTATAGCAGAAAATGTCAAGTTGCTATTTTTAAATACTTGGCATTTTCAAAAGCTGGAAGCATTTTAAAATCACTCAAAAGCATGAACATACGAACATCAACATGTTTTTCTATGCAATTCTATAGGATGATTCTTTTAAAGCATTTTCTGAGTGTTTTTTTTTCAGGTATTTTTCTAAGACAAGCTAGAAGATACAGTATGACAAAAAAAAAATGTGAAAATACCTTTTGGAAACCTTAAAGAGGCATTCTCATGCAATTAAATTGCTTTAGTTCTTTAGTCAGTTAAACATCATGAAAAAGAGCAAGTTAGCAATTTACTTGATTTTCCTCTCTGCTATCATTCCCCAGCTGCGAGAGCTTTTATCTTCCATAATGTACAGCTAGTTTCTATGGAGGTTGGTCGATAGTGCCTGGCTAAGTGTGTGGAGAGGTTACAATCCAAAAGAGGCATTAAAGGGACTCACTCAGCACTGAACAACTGTTCAAATTAAAGGGAACCTGTCACCTGAATTTGGCGGGACCGGTTTTCGGTCATATGGGTGGAGTTTTCGGGTGTTTGATTCACCCTTTCCTTACCCGCTCCCTGCATTCTGGCTGCAATATTGGATTGAGGTTCATTATGTCCTCCATGGTACACGCCTGCGCAAGGCAAGATTGTACTGGGCGTGTACTGGGAACGGAATGTACTGGGAACGCCACTGAGGAGATCGGGGGCCCTTGGAAGGTGAGAATAACCATACTTTAATAATACTTAAAATAATTTTTTTATTATGTTTTACATTCTGTCTTTTACTATTGATGCTGCATAGGCAGGGGATGCGACCTCCACAATAATAGTATGGTGGAGGTCGGTAAGGGGTTAATGTAGGTACTGTGTTCTTGTCTTTGTAGGCCTCATTCCATTTTTGGTAAATGGTAGAATCATGTGCCTTGCCAAAAAGCTCTATCTTGGTGTCATATGTCCACAAGATGCTTTCCCAGAAAGATTTCCGCTTACTCACTTACATGTTGGCCAACTGCAGTCTATCTTTTTTATGTCTGACACATATGTCTGTGATCTTCTTGGTCTCCTGCCATAGAGTTTCTTTTAATTCACATATCGACTGATATTTTGCAATGACATGTCTGCATGACAGCTTGAATTTATTTGGAACTGGACAATCCTGCTTTACAACTTTTCAAGAATTTTCCTCTGATGTCCATGCTCAGGGAGATTAGCTACAGTGCCACGTATGGTAAACTTCTTATGTTGTGCACTGTGGACAAAAGAACATCAAGATCTCTGGAGATGGGCTTATAACCTTGCAATTGTTGATATTTTTGCATATTTTTACCTCTCAATTCCTCAGACAGTTTTTCTCTCTTCTTTCAGTTCTCCATGCTTGGTGTGGCATGCACAGACACACATTGCAAATAGTAGGTCAACTTCTTCCTTTTCTTTCTGGTTTCAAGTGTGATTTTCATATTGCCCACACCTGCTACTTGCAACAGGTGAGTTTGAACGAGCATCACATTCTTGAAGCCAACAATTTTTCTCCAGCTCATATTTGGGGTTTTGTGTGAAATAATGATGCCAGCCACCATTACTACTGCCAGAAAGGTGTGCTAGTCTCTCTTTCACATGCAGACAAACATAGCTCACTCTCTGGTATTCAAGCTGGAATGTGCACTGCACTACAAATATCTGAAGCAGCAACTGTGGTCAGGGGCATAACATGAATTTTACAGTTTACTGTGTGAATGCCATATGTTATGTAGTTTCATTGTTTTACCACACTGTGATGGTTGGCAGTCATGACCAGTTTCATAGTTATCATCATTTTTTCTCTAAATATCTGCCTTATCCCTTGCCTGCATCATGTCTATGTCCTCCTCTACTCAGTCCTTCTGCTTCTTCTTCTCTTGCTCCTTCACCCTATTCAAATCCTGCAGCAGTTAAACTGGCCATGTAACATTTCCAACAGGCACAGAAAGGCAATGATAAAGTGAAAATTTGTGTTCTCACTCCATCCCCTCTTGAATGCTGGTGTTTTTTCCAGATTAAATATTACCCGAGTTACGTCACTCACTCCACATGGGACCCTACTGACATTTTGAAGTTCTGACAGAAAATTGCATCCCTCATTAGCTGCCAATAGCAGACTTCATAATCTCCCATGCTCCAGTATGACTGCTATATAATGTAGTCAGTCACCGCTTTCAATTGTTTGTGCAAACACTGCAACATATCCACTGTCTGATTGAAGAAGGTTGTGATGTCGCAAATCAGTTGCTGCTCTGGTAAGCCTTTTTTTTTTTGCAAAGCAATGAGGATCTCCATTGCCACAGAAACGCATTACATTGCATTTCAAACTATATTATTGCCTTTATCCATCTCAGTTTTAGCTGTTTGTATCTTTGCTTCCATGTTTGTCTACGTGGCACCAGAAGTCTCAGCTTTTTTGCTTTGCATGTTCAATTAAATTGTACAGCTTTTTTCTGACAACCAATATTCCTTCTTATGATTCACAATAAATATTTTTTTAAGTGTTCAGTATCCTCATCACCATATCCACTTATATTGGTACCACAAGTCCAAGAACATGTCCCCGCTTTTATTGTTTTTTTTATTAACATTGAAGTTTTAGCTTATTATTTCATATGCTACGTGGTTAGTCATTACCTAGTATTTATTTTTCATTTACCTATTTGCACTGTTTTTTAACCCCATGATGTTAGGGTTTAACCTTTTCTTAGTACTTTTATTTTAACATTGGATTTTTATATTATCATATTACAAGTTTATATTGCACGCCACCATGCGTAGCATTATGTATTATGTACTTTTACATTTATTGTATTTGTTTATGTGTACTGACCCTTGACCCCATTATGTAATTGTGTGGCTCTTTTCCCTCCTTTATGGCCATTTGAACTAAGTCGGATGTACTGCTAACATACATGCTTTGCCTAAGTTAGAAAACAGTCTGGGAAGAAGAGTCTGGGAGTATAAACTTATAACAACCTTTGACACTCTCAGTGCAGGAACGAATGTGTCACATGGATTTTTGTCTTTTTACATCGATTAAGGGATTTGCTCCTCAGACCTTGTGGGGGGCATCACAGAACCAGACCCCAATCAGAGGACAATAAAACATTCACACTCCTTATCTATGAACTGTTCCAATATTTATGGACACAACTGTTTATCCCTCTCCCATATTGGTAGTTATGCTTCACGTCACCTATCTTATCTATGGCATTATTCTTGTGCCCTGTTGTGTATAAATAAGTGATTCCTCAGATTTTGCATTATTCTATGTCTGATGAAGAGACCGGAGTAGTCTCGAAAGATTGCAATGTGTTAACATCTTTTCAGTTAGCCATTAATAGGTATCAACCACTGAGGACTCTCAATTCTAAATATTTTTCCTATCTACTGGCTAACACGGTACAAAGATATATATATCTTTCCTGTGGCCTAAGTTAGACATCCATCCGATGTTCACGTACGTAGCACTTATTCTTTTATTAGGTTCATTGAAGATATTACCTGTCTGCCAGTTGCATTCAGCGCTTTTATGACAACCTTTTTTATTTTAATAATTCAACAAAGTCTAATATTTGGCTGTGACTCTTCCATGAAGACAAGTTCCGTTCAGACATCTCCATGGACGTTTATGGGCTTAGCTGTGCCCCACTAATTGCCACAAGTTCTGAGCAGATGGCACTGCTGGATATTTTCCAATCTAGAAGGTTAGTAAGCTTTGTATGGCTGCTGCACTAAGTTTCCTTGGATGATCACAGTGTTTACAGTCTTCAATGTTACTCTTCTCTTGGTGTCTTCAACGCTGAGAAATATAGTCAAGAAACTTATTTATCATGCAATACTATTGGGAAGGCATCTATTTGGCTCAAATTTATTCTGCAGCAGGACAACAACCCAAAACAGAGTCCTGGATATGCCCCATTACAGTACCTTGAGCTTAACATTATTGAGTCTGTGAAAGCCTACATCAACTGAAGATCTGGGGTTAGTTTTTCAAGTCATTTGGAACAATCTCCATGCCTGCTTCTTTCAAAAACTGTGTGCATAGAAAAAATAATGATTTAATGCTGTTTTGAAATCAAGTGATTACACGAAATAATGATTTTATTTAGATTTTTCTATTGGAAGCTTACTTTGCATATTGTTGGTTGATAAAGTTAATTTGTTAGAATGTATATTTTTCAAACCAATCTTAATAGCATTTTTTTCATGAGCTTAAACTATTACAAAAAGTTATATATAAAGTGACAGGTTAAGGGATTATCTCATGGGATCACCATGTCACAGGACAGACAGGCACTTTAACAAACATAGTCCACAATAGGTAAGTTTGAAGTAATTGGCTGCAACCAGTTTTAATGGATCTGCATATAATTCAGCAAAAGCAAAACACAAATCATATAAAAAAAAAAATCCTAGGCAGGCTGTCCAGTAACTACAGAAGCAAGCTGTGCCTAGTGCATAGCATCCCAAACAAACAACTGTTTTAATCACAGAGCATATTTCTTTGGAGGACTTAGAAGAATTAGCTTGTGGACTCTGCCATTTTATACAATGACTGAGAATTGAAGGTGATTACCTACAATTATCTAGTAACCTGGAGTAGCTCAGTAGAGAAGATAAAATACACAGTTCCTGGCTACCAAACTCCCTATCTATATACACAGTGTAAGGCCTCTATCACAAGTCAGTGTCTCTGGTATATGTTGTGACAGTTTTCACATGTACCAGAAGCTAGTGTTGAGCGATACATTCCGATATTCGGAAATATCGGTATCGGATTGTATCGGTCGATATCCCAAAAATATCGGATATCGCTGATACCGATATTCGATAACAATGCAAGTCAATGGGACACAAATATCAGAATGAAAATAAGCCCTTTCTTTCCTTTTACATCCTGTTCCGGAGGGGGAAGAGTGTGGGCGGTGCATGGGCAGAGACTGCGTGTCTGTGTGGGAATGTGGGGGGTGTATGTGGGCCTGCCGGGGGTCTCTACGGGCCTCTTGGGGGTCTGTGTGGGCTGCCGGAGGTCTGTGCAGGCCTTTAGGGGGTCTCTGCGGCCTGCCGTGGGTCTGTACGGGCCTCTCGGGGGTCTGTGCAGCCTGCAGGGGATCTTTGCAGCCTGCTGGGGGTCTGTGCGGGCCTCTCGGGGGTCTGTGTGGCCTGCCGGGGGTCTGTATGGGCCTCTTGGAGGTCTATGTGGCCTGCCGGGGATCTGTACTGGCCTCTTGGGGGTCTGTGTGGCCTGCCGGGGTCTGTGCAGCATGCTGGGGGTCTGTTCGGGCCTCTTGGGGATCTGTGCGGCCTGTCGGGGGTCTGTGCGGCCAGCCGGGGGTCTGTATTACATAGTTACATAGTTATTAAGGTTGAAGGAAGACTATAAGTCCATCTAGTTCAACCCATAGCCTAACCTAACATGCCCTAACATGTTGATCCAGAGTATTGGCCTCTCGCGGGTCTGTGCGGCCAGTCGGGGGTCTTTGTTTGTGTGTAGGCATCGTCCGATGGGACTACAAGTCACACCGGGCTATGCCTGCTACAATGGCAGTGATTGACACATTAGCCAATGATGGGACAGTAGTAGTCCCATCATCCGGCTAATGTGTTGAATGTAAAAAAAAACAAAACTACATACATACTACATACATACTACATATATACAACATACATACTACATAAATACTACATACAACATACATACTACATACAGTTAGGTCCATATATATTTGGACAGAGACAACATTTTTCAAATTTTGGTTATAGGAATTACCAAAATGAATTTTAAACAAAACAATTCAGATGCAGTTGAAGTTCTGACTTTCAGCTTTCATTTGAGGGTATCCACTTTAAAATTGGATGAAGGGTTTAGGAGTTTCTGCTCCTTAACATGTGCTACCCTGTTTTTAAAGGGACCAAAAGTAATTGGACAATTGACTCCAAGGCTATTTCATGGACAGGTGTGGGCAATCCGTTCATTATGTCATTCCCAATTAAGCAGATAAAAGGCCTGGGGTTGATTTGAGGTGTGGTGCTTGCATTTGGAAGGTTTTGCTGTGAAGTAAACATGCGATCAAAGGAGCTCTCCATTCAGGTGAAAGAAGCCATCCATAAGCTGCGAAAACAGAAAAAACCCATCCTAGAAATTGCTACAATATTAGGAGTAGCAAAATCTACAGTTTGGTACATCCTGAGAAAGAAAAAAAGCACTGGTAAACTCATCAATGCAAAAAGACCTGGGTGCCCACGGAAGACAACAGGGGTGGATGATCGCAGAATAATCTCCATGGTGAAGAGAAACCCCTTCACAACAGCCAACCAAGTGAGCAACACTCTCCAGGAGGTCGGCTTATCAATATACAAATCTACCATAAAGAGAAGACTGCATGAAAGTAAATACAGAGGGTTCACTGCACGGTGCAAGCCACTCATAAGTATCAAGAATAAAAAGGCTGCACAGTTCTGGAATAACATTCTTTGTACAGATGAAACCAAGATCAACCTCTACCAGAATGATGGAAAGAGAAAAGTATGGAGAAGGCGTGGTACAGCTCATGATCCAAAGCATACCACATTATCTGTAAAACACGGCGGAGGCAGTGTGATGGCTTGGACATGCATGGCTGCCAGTGACACTGGGTCACTAGTGTTTATTGATGATGTGAAACAGGACAGAAGCAGCCGAATGAATTCTGAGGTATTCAGAGACGTACTGTGTGCTCAGATCCAGCCAAATGCAGCCAAACTGATTGGTCGTCGTTTCATACAACAGATGGACAATGACCCAAAACATGAAGCCAAAGCAACCCAGGAGTTTATTAAAGCAAAGAAGTGGAATATTCTGGAATGGCCAAGTCAGTCACTTGATCTCAACCCAATTGAGCATGCATTTCACTTGTTAAAGGCTAAACTTCAGACAGAAAGGCCCACAAACAAACAGCAACTGAAAACCACCTCAGTGAAGGCCTGGAAGAGCATCAAAAAGGAGGAAACACAGCGTCTGGTGATGTCCATGAGTTCAAGACTTCAGGCAGTCATTGCCAACAAAGGGTTTTCAACCAGGTACTAGAAATGAACATTTTATTTAAAATTATTTAATCTGTCCAATTACTTTTGGTCCCTTTACCAACAGGGTTGCACATGTTAAGGAGCTAAAACTCCTAAACCCTTCATCCAATTTTAATGTGGATACCCTCAAATGAAAGCTGAAAGTCTGAATTTCAACTGCATCTGAATTGTTTTGTTTAAAGTTCATAGTGGTATTGTCTATAAGCAAATTTAGAAAAATGTTGTCTCTGTCCAAATATATATGGACCTAACTGTACATACATACAACATATCACATACATACAGCATACATACAACATACTATATACTACATACAACATACTACATACATACTACATACAACATACTACATACATACAACATACTACATACATACTTACATACAACATACTACATACATACATACTACATACATACTACATACTACATGCATGCTACATACATACAGCATACTGTATAAGTTAAAACATCAAGATTGGGCCAAGAAATATCTTAAGACTAACTTTTCAAAGGTTTTATGGACTGATGAAATGAGAGTGACTCATGTCGGACCAGATGGATGGGCCGGAGGCTCGATCAGTTAAGGGCAGAGAGCTCCACTCCAACTCAGAGCCAGCAAGGTGGAGGTGGGGTACTGGTATGGCCTGGTATAATCAAAGATGAATTTGTGGGAACTTTTTAGGTTGAGGATGGAGTGAAGCTCAACTCCCAGACCTACTGCGTGTTTCTGGAAGACAACTTCTTCAAGCAGTGGTACAGGACGAATTCGGTATCGTTCAAGAAAAACATGATTTTCATGCAGGACAATGCTCCATCACATGCCTCCAACTACTCCACAGCGTGGCTGACCAGTAAAGGTCTCAAAGAAGAAAAAATAATGACATGCCCCCCTTGTTTACCTGATCTGAACCCCATAGAGAACCTGTGGTCCCTCATAAAATGTGAGATTTACAGGGAGGGAAAACAGTACACCTCTTGGAACAGTGTCTGGGAAGCTGTGATGGCTGCTGCTGCTGAGATGGAAATATATTTGGTTTTTATTAAGCTGCCTAATAATTCTGCACAGTAATAGTTACCTGCACAAACAGATATCCTCCTAAGTTAGCCAAATCCCCCCCAAAAAAACACTCAAACTTCCAAAAATATTAAGCTTTAATATTTATGAGTCATTTGGGTTGATTGAGATAAATAATAAAAATAATCCTCTAAAATACAACTTGTCTAATAATTCTGCACAGAGTGTAAGAAACACAGAATCCCTCATCTCCTGTAATAAAACAAAAATATGAAAACAACAATATCTCTCACCTGTACATTGTTCTGTCTCACGCCGTAATCCACGTCTGGAGGATTAGTAGTTTTCATCTTGGACTGTTTTAAGGCAATTTTATTACTTACTGCAAAGTCAAACGTTTACATACATTTCATGGATCCGTACATTCCTCATCTCCCGCCTTGACTGCTGCAAGCTCCTGCTCTGTTGCCTCCCTTCTAACACTTTCACACCCCTCCAAACTATTCTAAACTATGCTGCTCGACTAATACACATGTCTCTCGCCATTCCTCGGCCTCTCCCCTCTTTCAATCCCTGTAAAAATTCCAGTTTAAAACCCTAACCTGGGCATACAAACCATCCACAACCTGTGTCCTCTATATATCCGTGACCTCGTCTTCCGGTACTTACCTACATGCAACCTCCGATCCTTACAAGTTCTCTTTCTCTACTCCCCTTTTATTTACTATTCCCACAATCGCATGCAATTTTTCTCTCGTGCATCACCCCTACTCTGGAACTCTCTACCACGACATATCAGACTCTCACCTTCCGTCGAAACCTTCAAAAAGAACCTGAAGACTTAGTTTTTCTGGCAAGCCTACAACCTGCAGTAACCACTGATCGACCAAGCCACTGCATGACCAGTTCTACCCTCACCTACTGTATTCTCACCCATCCCTTGTAGATTGTGAGCCCTCACGGGCAGGATCCGCTCTCCTCCTGTACCAGTTGTGACTTGTATTGATTAAGATTACTTTACTCGTTTTTATTATGTATACCCCTTTTCATATGTAAAGCGCCATGGAATTAATGACGTATAATAATAAATAATAATAACAATAATAATAATAATAACATACACTAAGATTACTATGCCTTTAGACAATTCTGTACTGCCCATATGATGATCTAATGTGTTTGGAAGCTTCTCATAGGTTTTTTTGGCAACATCTGAGTTTATTAGAGACGCTCCTGTGGATATATTTTAATGCACACCTGAAACACACTAATTCTTTGTTATCAATATCATCCAAACTATAGTCATGATATAGCAATATCAGGGTATCTCATAACTATATGTCAGTAGTTGGCCAACATGAATTAAACAAATACTGGACATTCCACAAAAATAAGTATCCAATAAGAGACTCGAGTATCAAGCCACAGTATAGTAAAAAGTATGAAAGTTTATTATTAATCACATAACATGACAAGAAGCTAATACATAAAAAATAGAAGGTTTGAGTCAAAGGCACATGGTGTCAAAAAAGTTACACATCCACAAGCATAATGACAGGCATGGGGATTCAAATAAAACAATGGTGTCCTTAGGGAATCACAAAAGTGATATTATCCTATAAGTAACATATAGATCATCAGGTCCCATCAGGAAAAATACCACCCAATGATTAACAGGAATACCAAGGTAATCAGTTTATACATATACAATGATGTTTACAGAAAGATGGCAGCAACAACCATGATGTGCAGACTTAAATAGAAGTAATGAAGTCTGTGGAGGCATTATCTTAGGGAAACATACCATAAATAATCAAGGAATAAATATCTCAGCCATGGTAACTGGTATGTGAATATGCAGACAGCAGCAGCCCCTGCGCACGTTTCGAGTTGGCTTCTTCAGGGGGCTCTGACTCCCCGTGTGTGAAAGTGACTTTATATAGAGGTGGGAGATGCTGGAGATTATGTCAAGGGGTACCGATGTACACCCAAAAAAATGTGTGTCGGGGGGCTGTGATTCGGCTCAGACGCGGTGAGAGCCAGCTTCATCAATGACGTTGCTTCAGACGCTCACTGAGACGCAGCGGATCTGGGGAAAATCTCCCGTGACGTCAGAGATCCGCACATCATCGAGCGCTGTTGGCAACATCGATGAACATCCGTCGCATCGTGAATGAGTCCAGGCCGTCCACCATTTTAGTAAAGGGCAACAACACTGGCAATGTTATAAGGTACATAAAAAACCATAGGAACGGCATAACAATTCCATATGGGGCTTCATTAAGATGGTAAATCTAAAGGTATGATGCAAGTGCCATATGAAGAAACTGTATATATAAAGTTTATTAAATCGACAAGTGCAAATGCTCAAATTGAGAATGAAACAAAAGAGCAAAGTGACACGTGCATGGGGAATCCCTGATATCAGGACCCTATTAATGGGGGTTAGCCTAAAAGGAGGGGAATTCAACATGTCGACATCAAATTATCTAAAGGAAGAAGTACAGTATTATTAATATTATTAGTTATTATTATAGCACCATTTATTCCATGGCGTTTTACATGTGAGGAGGGGTATACATAATAAAAACAGGTACAATAATCTTGAACAATGCAAGTCACAACTGGTACAGGAGGAGAGAGGACTCTGCCCACAAGGGCTCACAATCTACAAGGGATGGGTGAGGAAACAGTAGAATAGAGCTGGTCATTCAGTGGTTTGGTTGATCGGTGATTACTGCAGGTTGTAGGCTTGCTGGAACAGGTAGGTCTTCAGGTTCTTTTTGAAGGTTTCGATGGTAGGTGAGAGTCTGATATGTTGAGGTAGAGAGTTCCAGAGTAGGTGTGATGCGTGAGAGAAATCTTGTATGCGGTTGTGGGAAGAGGAGATAAGAGGGGAGTAGAGAAGGAGATCTTGTGAGGATCGGAGGTTGCGTGCAGGAAAGTACTGGGAGACGAGGTCACAGATGTATGGAGGAGACAGGTTGTGGATGGCTTTGTATGTCATGGTTAGGCTGTTGTACTGGAGTCTCTGGGTAATGGGGAGCCAGTGAAGGGATTGGCAGAGGGGAGAGGCTGAGGAATAGCAGGGGGACAGGTGAATTAGTTGGGCAGCTGAGTTTAGAATAGATTGGAGAGGTGCGAGAGTGTTCGAGGGGAGGCTGCAGAGCAGGAGGTTACAGTAGTTGAGGCGGGAGATGATGAGGGCATGGACTAGGGTTTTTGTAGATTCTTGGTTTAGGAATGTACGGATCCATGAAATATTTTTGAGTTGAAGGTAGCAGGAAGTGGAAAGGACTTGGATATGTGGTTTGAAGGAGAGATCAGTGTCAAGGATTACCCCGAGACAGCGAGCTTGTGGGACTGGGGATAGTGGGCAGCCGTTTACTGTAATGGATAGGTTCATTGGGGGGGTCGCGTGAGATGGGGAAAGACAATGAATTCTGTTTTGTCCATGTTAAGTTTTAGAAATCTAGCGGAGAAGAAGGATGAAATAGCGGATAGACATTGAGGGATTCTGGTTAGTAGGGTGGTGATATCTGGTCCAGAGATATTATAGATCTGTGTGTCATCAGCATAGAGATGATACTGAAAACCGTGAGATTCTATGAGCTGTCCCAGGCCAAAAGTGTAAATGGAGAAGAGCAGGGGCCCTAGAACTGAACCTTGCGAGACTCCGACAGATAGGGGGCGAGGTGAGAAGGTGGTGTGTGAATGGGAGACGCTGAATGTTCGGTCAGTTAGGTATGACGAGATCCAGGATAGGGCCAAGTCAGTGATGCCAAGGGATGAGAGGGTCTGTAGTAAAAGGGAATGGTCCACTGTGTCAAAGGCACCGCTTGCTCTTGGCGGTTAATAGGTCATTGGTGACCTTACTTAGGGCAGTTTCAGTGGAGTGGTGTGACCGGAAGCCTGATTGTAAGCGGTCAAAAAGGGGCAGGAAGATATATGGAAGGACAGTTCAAGATGGATGTGTTGTTCCAGTAGTTTTGAGGCATAGGGGAATGATATAGGGTGCTAGCTAGATACAGAGGATGGGTCAAGAGAGGGCTTTTTGAGGATAGGTGTGATTAAGGCATGTTTAAAGCTTGAGGGGAAAACACCAGTTGTTAGTGATAGGTTGAAGAGATGGGTTAGAGTTGGGATGAAGACTGTGGAGAGGTATGCAAGTATATAGATATACCAAATACATATTTATAAAACAGATAACAAATGTCATAACCGTAATTATAGATTATGCCCCATGTTATAGAAAATTTAGAGACACAGAATCACATATACATCACATAAGGGCAAATTTGTTTGGAAAAAAAGATCAAATAATAAATACATAGACTAAATATTGTCATATGCATTACATAATAAAATAGGGTCACCTATCCAAGAACCCGCACTTCTAAGAGTGCGTGACCAAAACTATATTAAGTTATAAAGATATATAACAAATTCATAATGGATAAATTATTCATAGTAGAGTATGAATGATGGTCCATGAACACAGGTGTTTGAAAGAAGGATCTCCATGAAATATAAAGTACCAGTTCAATGAGATTATAAAAGGTGGAATGGATTGCACAAAATATATATTTAGACTGTTCCAAGATTGCAGAAACCAACTAAAAAATAAAAACAATGAGAGAAAGAAAGAATATCAGATTAAAAATCAAGTACCAGGGGTAATGGAACTCACAAAAACAATCTCTACAAAGGATCTGACTATAGAAACTGAGCAAAACTAATCTGTTCATTTAATCCTGCTGGTGTCATAATACCAAGCTTAGCAATCCAGCGGCACTCAAGCTGAGCTAATTTTTGCTTCATATCCCCACCCTGAATCCCATGCATATTCTTTCTATCCCCTTAACTTTCAGATCTTTTGGATTACAATGGTGATGTAACCTAAAATGGCATGGGATTGTCTTAAGTGTTGCAATGTCAACAGCAATCCATGCTGCTACGATATCTCTTACATGCTCGTGAACGCAAATACATAATTCACATGAAGTGAGGCCAATATATACAAGATCACAAGTATATGTTGCATAGTACAAAGCAAAGTCGATACTACACGAGATGTGGTGCGTGATCTTGTATTCCCTCCTCCGGTCAGATGAGATGAAGGTTGTAGACCTAATCAGGTTTTTGCATGCCACGCACTCACCTCAGAGGTAAAAACCCCATTTCTGTTTCCCTGCACCAAAGAACTCCTTAGGTTTGCTGACATAATGACTCTGAATGAGAATGTCATGACGATTTTTACTTCTTCTTGTTATCATCAGGGGGTATTAGAAAGACATTTTCTGACCTTTCCCGGCGCCTGCGCACTGCAATACTTTTCTCTGCCCTCAACAGTGCAGACAAAGTATGCCTGCGCAGGAGCCAAGGCAGGAAGCAAAGAAGAGGACATCATCATATGAAGATGGGAAGGGCTGGACCCTGACTGCAACACCCATTGGACCGGACCGCACCGGGACCGCCCCTGGGTGAGTAGTTATTTGGGTGTCAGTTGATTGATTCAGTAAACAGGCTCATTTTGTTCTGTTATCTGGGTTACCAAACGCTGAAAAACTTTCCAGATTGTTTGTCAATCATGTGGTGAGACTGCGTGGAATACCTCTCAACATTGTATCTGGTATGGATTACTAGTCCAAATTCTGTAGAGCTTTTTGCAAGAAATAGGGTTTGATTTGTCATTTTTCATCTGCTTACACCCTGAAACCAATGGTCAGACAGAAAAGACAAATCACTTGTTGGAACAAATTTTAAGATGTTTTGTTGTGGCTCAACAGGGAGACTGGTTGCTATTATTACCTCTTGAGTTCGCCTCACAGCCGGGTCAATCAGCCCACTGGAACCTCGCCTTTTTTTTCAATTTTTGTTTTCATCCTCACTTTGGTGAATTTTCTAGGATGAGTTTGGTGTGTACTAGAGGAGAGGCTGTCAAATGGAAACTTGGGGATGTCTGGAGGGAGGTTCAGAAGTATAAGGCTAGGTTCAGATTGCGTTAGTGCAATCCATTTAGCGCCTAGCGCTAGCGGATTGCGCTAACGCAATGTGTTTTAAAGGGGTCGCATTAAACGTCCCCGATCTCTGATCTGTGAGAGCGGGGAACGGACCGCCGGCGCACCTCGGACGCTGCAAGCAGCGTCCGCGGCGCGCCACAAAACACCGGCACATCGCTATCGCGTGCCGAAAATGGCACGCGCTAGTGATGCGCGTCCCCATTGCTGTTAATGGGCGCGCTAACGCTGCGTTAATTTCGCCGTGCAACGCTGTCCGTTAGCGCGGTCCCATTAACGCAATGGGAACCTAGCCTAATGGGTTAGTTCCTCTTTGCCAAAAATGGAAAGCCCGCAGGAAACTGTCAACAGTTTCCATCTTCAATGTACAGTAGGTGATAAAGTTTGGGAATCATCTAAAAATATTAAGCTGAAGGTACCGTCAGCAAATATAAGTCCTTTATTTATTGGGCAGAATTATTTGCTGCTTGTAGTTAATCCAAAGGCCTTTAGATTAAGACTTCTTCTGATGCTTCCTATTCCAAATGTGTTCCACAAATCCCTGTTAAAAGAGTTTGTATCGTCAGTGTTGCCTGCCCAGTCTCCGCCTCCTCTGATTTCTGTTCTGAGAAGGTTTGGAACACGAGGTACAAATGAACAAGAATTCTTGGAGGATCTGAAATTCTCTCCAATGTCTCGTTCATAAGAGGGGATACTGAACCAAGTAGATATCCTTGGTTCCGGCTTGTTCCATAGTACAGGGTGGGTCATTTTTATGGATACACCCAAATAAAATGGGAATGGTTGATGATGTCAACTTCCTGTTTGTGGCACATTAGTATATGGGAGGGGGGAAACTTTTCAAGATGAGTGGTGACCGTGATGGTCATTTTGAAGTCATTCATTTTGGATCCAACTTTATTTTTTCCAATGGGAAGAGGGTCATGTCACATATCAAACTTATTGAGGATTTCGCAAGATAAACAATGGTGTGCTTGGGTTTAATGTAACTTTATTTTTTCATGAGTTATTTACATGTTTGTGACCACTTATAAAATGTGTTCAAAGTGCTGCCCATTGTGTTGGATTGTCAATGCAACCCTCTTCTTCCACTCTTGACACACTGATAGCAAGATCACAGAAGAAATGCTAGCACATGTTTCACGTATCTGTTGTGTCAGATGCTGCACATCTCCTATCTTCACAGCATAGAGAATTGCCTTCAGATGACCCCAAAAATAAAATTCTAAGGGGGTCAGATCTATAAAACTGTTGGAGGAAAATAGCACAATAAGGTTTTATCTGACATTAAGCAGTCAATGCAAGGTAAAAGCACTAACCATATGTAACTTAAGACAAGCATTGGAGAGATTCGCTGCCACAGATCCACGGATCCAAGAGGTACCGGCCGTTGAGAATACAATGTAGGAGATCATGGTCAAATTCTGCTCTGCTGAATCATGTAGTCCAAATGTATTATTAAAAGTGATCTTTATTAACGTGTTTCTCACTTTCTAGCGTGAGAAAATATGCAAAAAAATTGCCACGTTAGAGTTCAAATGAGTTTATGCCACCAGGGGGCGCTGCACTGCAAGTCAACGAAGCTGCATTCCATTCATTCCCCAGTTTTTACAACCAGTGGCAGCTGCATTAGCAGGCTTCTGGTGGTAAATTTTTTTATTCCCTTCAGATGGATTTATCTCGTGGGACATGACAGTACGGCAAACAGGTATGGGATATTGTTGTTTTTTTAATTTTCCATTTTTTTCAGAAGAACAAGGGTCCTCAGTTGGATTGAGCGTGCAATAAAGATATTAAAACCTCATGTGTTTGTTTATTTATTTAATTAAAATACTTTTTTCATAATGTGAGTGTATTTTTAACCCTTTATTACTATTGGATTAATAATGGATCGGTGTCTTATTGACATCTCCATTATTAACCTGGCTTAATGTTACCTTACAATAGCAAGTTGACATTCACCCCTTATTACCCCATATCGCACCGCTACTCGGGAGTGGGAAGAGTGTGGCTAAGTGCCAGAATAAGCGCATCTTACAGATGTGCCTTTCTGGGGTGGCTGGGGGCAGATGTTTTTAGCCGGGGGGGCCAATAACCATGGTCCCTCTCTAGGCTATTAATATCTGCCCTCAGTCACTGGCTTTCCCACTCTGGCGTAGGAAATTGTGCGGGAGCCCACGCCAGTTTTTCCGTGATTTAACCCTTTATTTTAAAACCTATAACTACCAAATTTTGCACACACACACTACTAACATTATTAGTGAGGAATATGTAAAAATATAACGGATATGAAATGGTTCACTGTATGTAATCTATATATATAATTGTCTAAGGGTTTTTCCGTCTGTCTGTCTGTCTGTCCTGGAAATCCCGGCTCTCTGATTGGTCGAGGCCGCCAGGCCTCGACCAATCAGAGACCGGCACAGCATCGACGTAGAAATCCAGCGTCTCTGATTGGTCGAGGCCGCCAGGCCTCGACCAATCAGCAACGGGCACAGCGACGATGATGTCATAAAGGACGTAGAAATCCCACGTCTGATTCAGCGACGGGCACAGTATCGACGTAGATGTCATAATGGTTGCCATGGCGACGATGATGTCATAAAGGTTGCCTCGACCAATCAGCGACGGGCACAGTGTGCCGCGAATTCTGGAATCATCATTGTCCATATACTACGGGGACATGCATATTCTAGAATACCCGATGCGTTAGAATCGGGCCACAATCTAGTAATAATAATAATAATCTTTATTTGTATAGCGCCAACATATTCCGCAGCGCTTTACAGTTTAACGGTTTCAAACACAACAGTCATAGGTAACAACGTTAACAATACAATAAAGCAAAATAAGATGACCCTGCTTGTGAGAGCTTACAATCTACAATGAGGTGGGGGAGATACAAAGTAGAGGTGTGTATTTACAATGATGTATTTACATTGATGGTCCAGCCATCTTCAGGGGGTGGGAGGTAGATGGAGATAGTGAATGGGCTACACACACAAACATGAAATGACTTTGATTAGTTAACATGGTAGGCCGCTCTGAACAAATGTATTTTGAGCGAGCGCCTAAAACTATGCAAGTTGTGGATGGTCCTATTATCTTGGGGTAGAGCATTCCAGAGGATTGGCGCAGCGCGGGAGAAGTCTTGCAGTTGGGAGTGGGAGGTACGGATTAGTGCAGAGGTTAGCCAAAAGTCATTTGCAGAGTGCAGTGGTCGGCTAGGCCAATAGACCGAAATGAGGGAGGAGATGTATGGGGGTACCGCACTGTGGAGAGCTTTGTGGGTGAGAACAAGTACTTTGAATTGTATCCTGTAATGAAGGGGCAGCCAGTGTAATGACTGGTGAAGAGCAGATGCATCTGAGTAACGATTAGCCAGATGGACAACCCTGGCTGCCGGATTAAGGATGGACTGGTGAGGGGAAAGTCGAGTGAGGGGGAGGCCAATTAATAGAGCGTTGCAGTAGTCCAGGCAGAAGTGGATCAGGGCAACCGTGAGGGTTTTTGTTGTCTCCATGGTGAGAAAAGGGTGGATTCTAGAGATGTTCTTTAGGTGTAAGCGGCAAGAGCGGGCAAGAGATTGTATGTGAAAGGTGAAGGAGAGATTGGAGTCAAACATAACACCCAGATAGCGTGCCTGCTGCCGGGGTGTTATTATGGTGCCACCCACAGAGAGGGAAATGTCATATTTAGGGAGGTTAGGAGAAGGCGGGAGCAGAAGTTCGGTTTTGAAGAGGTTGAGTTTCAGATAGAGAGTGGACATGATGTTGGAGACTGCAAACAGACAGTCAGTGGCGTTCTGTAGTACAGCAGGAGTAAGGTCAGGGGATGATGTGTATAGTTGTGTGTCATCAGCATAAAGATGGTACTGAAAGCCAAATCTGCTGATGGTCTGTCCAATTGGGGCTGTGTAGAGGGAGAAGAGAAGGGGGCCAAGGACTGAGCCCTGAGGTACCCCAACAGTGAGAGGAAGAGGAGATGAAGTGGAGCCAGAGAACAGAGACATGTAAACCAGAGACATGTAAACCATGTCTCATACCCTGTCGGGTTTGATACGGAGATAGCAAAAGACGGCAATTGAATTACCGGCTTCTTTGCTATCTAGCTCTGTATTAAATATATATACACCTTCTAATTTAAAGATTTTTTTGAATTTTCATGACTATGAAAATTGTACATTCACACTGAAGGCATCAAAACTATGAATTAACATGTGGAATTATATGCTTAACAAAAAAGTGTGAAAAAACTGAAATCATGTCTTATATTCTAGGTTCTTCAAAGTAGCCATCTTTTTTTTGATGACTGCTTTGCACACTCTTGGCATTGTCTTGATGAGCTTCAAGAGGTAGTCACCAGGAATAGTTTTCACTTCACAGGTGTGCCCTGTCAGGCTTAATAAAAGGGATTTCTTGCCTTATAAATGGTGTTGGGATCCTCAGTTTTGTTGTGCAGAAGTCTGGTGGATATACAGCTGATAGTCCTACTGAATAGACTGTTAGAATTTGTATTATGGCAAGAAAAAAGCAGGTAAGTAAAGAAAAATGAGTGGCCATCATTACTTTAAGAAATTAAGGTCAGTCAGTCCGAAAAATTGGGAAAACTTTGAAAGTGTCCCCAAGTGCAGTGGCAAAAACCATCAAGCGCTACAAAGAAACTGGCTCACATGAGGACCACCCCAGGAAGGAATACCAAGAATCACCTCTGCTTCTGAGGATAAGCTTATCCGAGTCACCAGCCTCAGAAATCGCAGGTTAACAGCAGCTCAGATTAGAGGCCAGGTCAATGCCACACAGAGATCTAGCAGCAGACACATCACTACAACAACTGATAAGAGGAGACCTCATGGTAAAATGCTGCTAGGAAACCACTGCAAAGGACAAGCAACAAGCAGAAGAGACTTGTTGGGGCTAAAGAACACAAGGAATGGACATTAGACCATTGGAAATCTGTGCTTTGGTCTGATGAGTCCAAATTTGAGCTCTTTTGTTCCAACCACCGTGTCTTTGTGCGACGCAGAAAAGGTGAACGGATGAACTCTACATGCCTGGCTCCCACCGTGAAGCATTGAGGAAGAGGTGTGATGGTGTGAGGGTGCTTTGCTGGTTACACTGTTTTGGATTTATTCAAAATTGAAGGCATACTGAACCAGCATGGCTACCACAGCATCTTGCCGCGGCATGCTATTCCATCCGGTTTGCATTTAGTTGGACCATCATTTATTTTTCAACAGGACAATGACCCCAAACACACCTCCAGGCTGTGTAAGGGCTATTTGATCAAGAAGGAGAGTGATTGGGGTGCTGCGCCAGATGACCTGGCCCACAGTCACTAGACCTGAACCCAATCGAGATGGTTTGGAATGGAAAATACATGAAAAACGGAATCCGTCACCGGACTCCATCATTTAACCTGACGTTTCATCAATTTTTCGCCGGATCCGTCGTTGTCTGTTTTTTTTGACTGAAAAAATGTTCCTATGTCCATTTTCTCTGGCGGCCAGAAAACAAATTTTCGACGGATCCAGCAAAAAATGGATGAAACGTGAGGCCATCTGGCGCTAATACAAGTCTAAGAGAAAAAAATGGATCCGCCGGCAACTTTTGCCGAATCCATTTTTTTCAAAATTTGCCGGATTGTGCCATACGGCAAAAAACTGATGTGTGAAAGCAGCCTTACCTGGTCTATGTCTTCTTGCTCTTGTGTTGTCTTTCTTAGTGATGAGTGAGCGTGCTCTTTTCTCGAGATTTCCGAGCATGCACGAGTGTTCTCCGAGTATCATGGGCGTGCTCGTAGATTATGTTTGTGTCACCGCAGCTGCATGATTTGCGGCTGTTAGATAATGCGAACACATGCAGGGCTTGCCTGTGTAATAGGGAATCCCCACATGTATTCTTTCTGCCTAGCTGCAGCAAATCATGCAGCAAACATAATCTATGAGCACACCCAAGATATTCGGAGACCACCCGAGCATGCTCGGAAATCTCAAGTAACGAGCACACTCGCTCATCACTAGTCTTCCTGATTTCACACATTTTCTGACCTTGGCTTTCATTTTGACCATCTGCATACTTTTTGATCTTACCCTTGAAATGACTTCTTGGTATTGCCTACACCTGATGACTCATTACCTCCTCATGTTCGACTGCTCTGTAGCTAACTATGGGTCCCTATCTAAGTTCAGATTTCTGTACAAAGGTAAAAGAGTGAAGGCCTGGGATCATGTAAGAGGATTAGATTGCACTGTACAGTGCATACATAACAAATAAGCAGCATGTTTTGTTGATGTGGCTGATCCCTGTGTGTTTGCACGTTTATACTGTCATTTTATTTACATTCTGATGTGAATTTTAATAAGCTGTAATAAATATGCATCCTCTTCATTGACATTTATAATTGTGTTAAGGATGCAGTCTATGCAAAGTGTTGATCAAAGGTGTATGTCCTCTGAAAATATAAGTACATACACCACAGAAGTCAGTCTATTTCTACATCAACAGCATTACAAGTCAGTTACTAACACAAAGCTATCATCATTACTGAATAAACAATAAGAGACAGTAACCAAACACTAACAACTTTCATATGATGAAAATGACTATAACAAGCTGCTGTTTGGAAGCCTAATTTATTGATCTAAATTGGCTTCCCAATGCCAATGTTTAATAATCACTTCTGAAAAAAATAAATGGTTTCCGCTGCAAGTCACCACAATGAAAAGGTTAATGTTACATTGTATTAATGTTAAGACATACTGCTGATCCCATGGTAGTTTTTTTTAGGAAAATAATGGTTAAGTATTTTCCGGCTAGGACCTGCAGCATTTTAAACATATGGATGTGGTTTCATGACACCTTAACATTTTCTTAAGAATATATTTTAAATTCTACTCAGTTTCTTTGTCCATTTAGAAAATGAGAGTGGGCCTGACCACCTGCAAAGTAAAACAGACTGTACTTTGATTATGTCCATAACCAGAGTTTTATTGAGCCATTATTTTCTCGTGAACTATAATAACAAAATAATGGTTTTCTGCTGACATCTTATGTAGAACCTGAAAGAATATATGCCCTTATCAGCTGTGCATACTACTATGGCCTCCTGGCATTAATATCTACTGAACCACAACATCAATCATGTTGAGGGGGGTGCACAATCCATTTCCTATACATCTCTAACACATAAGCATTCCATTTATTGAAGAGGTCGCTTGTTTCCAAACCAATTCACTCACAAAGCAAAGTAAGCTTCCATATCATCTTCACTTACTCTGCTCAGCTCAGTCAGAGAGGTATTATGGCATTTTCTAGGATTCTCTACAATTTATAGTTTCAGTTTTCAGATTTAGGTTGTAATAATAATAATAATAATAATAGTCATGCACTTTTATATTTAATACTTTTAAAAATGTATTTCACATAGTATTTTATAAAATATTTATTTTACTTTGTCCAGAAAACTTTATTTTTTCTTTAATTGTATTATTTTCAAAGATAAAAGGTAGTATCTATCTATCTATCTATCTATCTATCTATCTATCTATCTATCTATCTATCTATCTGTCTGTCTGTCTGTCTATCTATCTATCTATTTGAAACCAGCAGTTTACATACACTATATAAAAAGACAAATATGCTTGTTTTTCTCAATATCTGACACGAAAACATTATAAACCTTTCCGGTTTTAGGTCAATTAGGATTATCATAATTATTAATATTAATTATTCATTTTTGCCAAATGCCAGAATAATGAGAGAAAGCATGTCTTAAGGCATTTTTATTACTTACTACAAAGTGAAAAATTTACATACATTTCATTAGTATTTGTTACCATTGCCCTGAATGACTTGGGACAAACATTTGGGATATTCTTCCACCAGTTTCTCACAATAGATGATCAGAATTTGGGCCCATTACTCCTGATAAAGCTAGCGTAACTGATCCAGGCTTGTATGTCACCTTGCTCGCACCTGTCTTTTCAGCTTTGCCCATAAATTTTCAATAGGATTGAGGTCAGGGCTTTGTGATGACCACTCTAAAATATTGACTTTATTATACTAAATGAATTGCGCTGTGGAAACAGTGTATAGAGCCCCCCAGAGTTGGAATTTCCCCCGAATCTCAGTTGCCGGTGGTAGCCAAGACCCCAGAGAAAATGATTCTGGTTGGTTCTTACCCACCTCGGGCTTGCAATTGCTGTTACTAACCGTATAACGGCGACTGCAATTAAAAAAAAAAAATTTGATTTGCAATTTAATTTCTTTCTCCTCAAATGTGATAGCACATCAGAGGAGAGAAATAGGGTCCCCGATCAGCCCTTTACCTCCCGGTGTCTCCCAGTATGCTTGGGCAGGCTTTCATCCTTCTGCATCCCCCCACGTCTTCTTCCGGGAAGAAAATAATGGGCGAATGTACAGTGCGCCCCGCTAAGTTCTGCCGTCCGGCACCCAGCAACAATAGGGAGATTTTTCCTATTAGTTCATTTTTGTCACTGTTTTCTCCCACATATGGGGTACCAGCGTAGTCAGGACAAATTGGACAACGACGTTTGGGGTCCAATTTCTCCTGGTACCCTTGTGAAAATAAAAATTTGCGGGCTAAAAATCATTTTTGTGGAAAAAAAATATTTTTTTACTTTCACGGCTCTGCGTGATAAACTTTAGTGAAACACTTGTAGGTTCAAAGTTCACAGAACACATCTAGATACATTCCTTGGGGGTCTTATTTCCAAAATGGAGCCACTTGTGGGGGATTTCTACTGTTTAGGCACATAAGGGGCTCTGCGAACGCTATATGACAACCGCAGACCATTCCATCAAAGTCTGCATTCCAAAGCAGTGTTCCTTGCCTTCCAAGCCCTGTTGTGCACCCAAACAGTAGTATTCCCCCACATATGGGGAATCAGCATACTCAGGACAATTTGCACAATAACGTTTGTGGTCAAATTTCTCCAATTACCCTTGTGAAAGTAAAAATTTGGTGGTGAAAAGATAATTGTTGTGGAAAAAATATGATTTTTTATTTTCACAGCTCTATGTTATAAACTTATGTGGAGCACTTGGAGGTTCAAAGTGCTCACCACACATCTAGATAACTCCTTTGGGGATTTTGTTTCCAAAATGGTGTCACTTGTAGGGTTTCTACTGTTTAGACACATCAGGGACTGTGCAAGCGCAACATGATGCCCACCGACCATTCCATCAAAGTCTACATTTCAAAATGTCAATACTTCTCTTCAGAGCCCCGACGTGTGCCCAAACAGTGGTTCCACCCCACATATGGGGTACCAGTGTATTCAGGACAAACTGTACAACAACTTTCGGGGTCCTTGTGAAAATAAAAGGAAAAAATGATTTTTTTTGTTTTCACTGCTCTGAGTTGTAAACTTCTGTGAAGCACTTGGGGCTTCAAAGTTCTCACCACACATCTAGATAAGTTACTTAAGGGGTCTAGTTTCCAAAATGGTGTCACTTGAGGGGAGTTTCCACTGTTTAGGCACATCAGGGGCTCTCCAAACGCAACATGGCGTTCAATTCCTGCCAAATCAGTGTTGAATAAGTCAAACGGCGCTCCTTCCCTTCCAAACTCTGCCATGCGCCCAAACAGTGGTTTACCCCCACAATATAGAGAATCGGCGTATTCAGGACAAATTGCACAACATATTTTGTGGTTCATTGTCTCTTTTTACTCTTGCAAAAATAAAAAAAATTGGTTCTGAATTAAAATGTTTGTAAAATAGTTAAATGTTATGCTTTTCCTTCCACATTGCTTCAGTTCCTGTGAAGCACGTAAAGGGTTAATAAACTTCTTGAATGTGGTTTTGAGCACCTTGAGGGGTGCAATTTTTCGAATGCTGTCACTTTTGTGTATTTTCTGTCATGTATACCCCTCAAAGTGACTTTAAATGTAATGTGGTCCCTAAATAAAATGGTTTATGTAAATTTTGTTGTAAAAATGAGAAATTACTGGTCAAATTTTAACCCTTATAACTTCTTAACAAAAAAAAATTGTTTCCAAAATTGCGCTGATGTAAAGTAGACATGTGAGAAATGTTATTTATTAAGAATTTTATGTGAGATATCTCTCTGATAGAAGGGCATACAAGTTAAATTTAGAAAATTGCAAAATTTTAAACATTTTTGCATACTTCCGTTTTTTCATAAATAAACACAAGTCATATCGAAGAAATGTTACCACTAACATGACGTACAATATGTCACAAAAAAACTATCTCAGAATCATCGGGATCAATAAAATGTTTCAGAGTTATAACCACATAAAGTGACAGTGGTCAGAATTGTAAAAATTGGCCCGGTCATTTAGCTGCAAATTTGCTCTGTCACTAAGGGGTTATGCCACTGCGGATATTGACACAATCTTACCAACATCTATCTCATATCTATCTATCTATCTATTTTACAGACATGAATATGCAGACCAATCATATCTCAGATGTGCTCGAGGAGGGGCAAGTCTAGAGATGCTGTCCACTATCATAAGATGTTTAGGCCACTATTTTTGTGTATGCTGTATACAGCCGCAAGCTGGTTTTGGTCAATGTTGGATGTTAACTGCCCTTTACATTTATTGGTGAGAGTGTAACATCTATGTTGATGCCAGTCCCCTGAGTTTTTCCTTTGACCACTAGGTGGCGCCACGCCTTTGTGGCTGGTGATGCGTGAGTTCTACAGTCCTGTTTTATTTCTAGGACTTTTGGTGCTGCTAGATCATAGAACTATGAAATTAATTATTTGGCTTTGATTACTTCTGAGAACCTTAGACAGGGCTGACTGCTGTTTAAACTGTTGGGTCTCTGACTTCCAAAGCTAGTCAATAGCTTTTGCTTGCCTGTCCTGTAACTAAGTCCTTGCTCTGGTGTTTTCTTACTGATATTGCCTGTTTTCTGACCTCAGCTTACATTTTGATTATTCTCATGCTTTCTGAGTTTGTCTCTGACGCACAGTCTTGGCCAGGGCCGGACTGGGACTAAAATTCCGCCCTGGCATTTGAAGTCACACAGGCCCACTTGTTACATGGTGACTGTATAATATCTTTGTACACTTGTAGGTTACAAGAAGTGAGGGGAGTGTATCACAACTATATAACATAATTACAGCTGTATCCAGCATTACAGCTCAGCCCCCATAGAATATAATGCAGCCAGTCTCCAAAGAATGTAATGCAGCACAGCCCCATAGAATGTAATGCAGCCCAGCCACATAGAATGTAATGCAGCCCAGCCCCATGGAATGTAATGCAGCACAGCAACATAGAATGTAATGCAGCACAGCCCCATAGAATGTAATGCAGCACAGCAACATAGAATGTAATGCAGCACAGCCCCATAGAATGTAATGCAGCACAGCAACATAGAATGTAATGCAGCACAGCCCCATAGAATGTAATGCAACCAGCCCCCATAGAATGTAATGCAGCACAGCCCCCATAGAATGTAATGCAGCCCAGCCCCATAGAATGTAATGCAGCACATCCCCCATAGAATGTAATGCAGCACAGCCCCATAGAATGTAATGCAGCCCAGCCCCATAGAATGTAATGCAGCCCAGCCCCATAGAATGTAATGCAGCCAGCCCCCATAGAATGTAATGCAGCACAGCCCCATAGAATGTAATGCAACCAGCCCCCATAGAATGTAATGCAGCACAGCCCCATAGAATGTAATGCAGCCCAGCCCCATAGAATGTAATGCAGCCCAGCCCCATAGAATGTAATGCAACCAGCCCCCATAGAATGTAATGCAGCACAGCCCCCATAGAATGTAATGCAGCCCAGCCCCATAGAATGTAATGCAGCACAGCCCCATAGAATGTAATGCAACCAGCCCCCATAGAATGTAATGCAGCACAGCCCCATAGAATGTAATGCAGCCCAACCGCATAGAATGTAATGCAGCACAGCCCCCATAGAATGTAATGCAGCCCAACCCCATAGAATGTAATGCATCACAGCCCCATATAATGTAATGGAGCCAATCCCCAAAGAATGTAATGCAGCCAGCCCCCATAGAATGTAATGCAGCACAGCCCCCATAGAATGTAATACAGCACAGGCCCCATTGAATGTAATGCAGCACAGCCCCAATAGAATGTAATGCAGTGCAGCCCCCATAGAATGTAATGCAGCCCAGTCCCCATAGAATGTAATGCAGCCAGTCCCCAGAGAATGTAATGAAGCCAGTCCCCATAGAATGTAATGCAGCACAGCCTCATAGAATGTAATGCAGCCAGCCCCCATAGAATGCAATGCAGCACAGCCCCATAGAATGTAATGCAGCCCAGCCCCATAGAATGTAATACAGCACAGGCCCCATAGAATGTAATGCAGCCAGCCCCCATAGAATGTAATGCAGCCAGCCCCATATAATGTAATGCAGCACAGCCCCATAGAATGTAATGCAGCCCAGCCCCATAGAATGTAATGCAGCCCAGCCCCATAGAATGTAATGCAGCCAGCTCCATAGAATGTAATGCAGCACAGCCCCATAGAATGTAATGCAGCCCAGCCCCATAGAATGTAATGCAGCCAGCTTCATAGAATGTAATGCAGCACAGCCCCATAGAATGTAATGCAGCCCAGCCCCATAGAATGTAATGCAGCCCAGCCCCATAGAATGTAATGCAGCCCTGCCCTATAGAATGTAATGCAGCCAGCCCCCATAGAATGTAATGCAGCACAGCCCCCATAGAATGTAATACAGCACAAGCCCCATAGAATGTAATGCAGCACAGCCCCCATAGAATGTAATGCAGCCAGTCCCCATAGAATGTAATGCAGCACAGCCCCCATAGAATGTAATACAGCACAGCCCCATAGAATGTAATGCAGCACGGCCCCCATAGAATGTAATGCAGCTAGTTCTCATAGGATGTAATGCAGCACAGCCACCATACAATATAATGCAGCCCAGCCCCATAGAATGTAATGCAGCACAGCCCCATAGAATGTAATGCAGCCCAGCCCCATAGAATGTAATGCAGCACAGCAACATAGAATGTAATGCAGCACAGCCCCATAGAATGTAATGCAGCACAGCAACATATAATGTAATGCAGCACAGCCCCATAGAATGTAATGCAACCAGCCCCCATAGAATGTAATGCAGCACAGCCCCCATAGAATGTAATGCAGCCCAGCCCCATAGAATGTAATGCAACCAGCCCCCATAGAATGTAATGCAGCACAGCCCCATAGAATGTAATGCAGCCCAGCCCCATAGAATGTAATGCAGCCCAGCCCCATAGAATGTAATGCAACCAGCCCCCATAGAATGTAATGCAGCACAGCCCCCATAGAATGTAATGCAGCCCAGCCCCATAGAATGTAATGCAGCACAGCCCCATAGAATGTAATGCAACCAGCCCCCATAGAATGTAATGCAGCACAGCCCCATAGAATGTAATACAGCCCAACCCCATAGAATGTAATGCAGCACAGCCCCATAGAATGTAATGCAGCCCAACCCCATAGAATGTAATGCAGCACAGCCCCATATAATGTAATGGAGCCAATCCCCAAAGAATGTAATGCAGCCAGCCCCCATAGAATGTAATGCAGCACAGCCCCCATAGAATGTAATACAGCACAGGCCCCATTGAATGTAATGCAGCACAGCCCCAATAGAATGTAATGCAGTGCAGCCCCCATAGAATGTAATGCAGCCCAGTCCCCATAGAATGTAATGCAGCCAGTCCCCAGAGAATGTAATGAAGCCAGTCCCCATAGAATGTAATGCAGCACAGCCTCATAGAATGTAATGCAGCCAGCCCCCATAGAATGTAATGCAGCACAGCCCCATAGAATGTAATGCAGCCCAGCCCCATAGAATGTAATGCAGCCCAGCCCCATAGAATGTAATGCAGCCCTGCCCTATAGAATGTAATGCAGCCAGCCCCCATAGAATGTAATGCAGCACAGCCCCCATAGAATGTAATACAGCACAAGCCCCATAGAATGTAATGCAGCACAGCCCCCATAGAATGTAATGCAGCCAGTCCCCATAGAATGTAATGCAGCACAGCCCCCATAGAATGTAATACAGCACAGCCCCATAGAATGTAATGCAGCACGGCCCCCATAGAATGTAATGCAGCTAGTTCTCATAGGATGTAATGCAGCACAGCCACCATACAATATAATGCAGCCCAGCCCCATAGAATGTAATGCAGCACAGCCCCATAGAATGTAATGCAGCCCAGCCCCATAGAATGTAATGCAGCACAGCAACATAGAATGTAATGCAGCACAGCCCCATAGAATGTAATGCAGCACAGCAACATAGAATGTAATGCAGCACAGCCCCATAGAATGTAATGCAACCAGCCCCCATAGAATGTAATGCAGCACAGCCCCCATAGAATGTAATGCAGCCCAGCCCCATAGAATGTAATGCAACCAGCCCCCATAGAATGTAATGCAGCACAGCCCCCATAGAATGTAATGCAGCCCAGCCCCATAGAATGTAATGCAGCACAGCCCCATAGAATGTAATGCAACCAGCCCCCATAGAATGTAATGCAGCGCAGCCCCATAGAATGTAATGCAGCCCAACCCCATAGAATGTAATGCAGCACAGCCCCATAGAATGTAATGCAGCCCAACCCCATAGAATGTAATGCAGCACAGCCCCATATAATGTAATGGAGCCAATCCCCAAAGAATGTAATGCAGCCAGCCCCCATAGAATGTAATGCAGCACAGCCCCCATAGAATGTAATACAGCACAGGCCCCATTGAATGTAATGCAGCACAGCCCCAATAGAATGTAATGCAGTGCAGCCCCCATAGAATGTAATGCAGCCCAGTCCCCATAGAATGTAATGCAGCCAGTCCCCAGAGAATGTAATGAAGCCAGTCCCCATAGAATGTAATGCAGCACAGCCTCATAGAATGTAATGCAGCCAGCCCCCATAGAATGTAATGCAGCACAGCCCCATAGAATGTAATGCAGCCCAGTCCCATAGAATGTAATACAGCACAGGCCCCATAGAATGTAATGCAGCCAGCCCCCATAGAATGTAATGCAGCCAGCCCCATAGAATGTAATGCAGCACAGCCCCATAGAATGTAATGCAGCCCAGCCCCATAGAATGTAATGCAGCCCAGCCCCATAGAATGTAATGCAGCCAGCAACATAGAATGTAATGCAGCACATCCCCATAGAATGTAATGCAGCCCAGCCCCATAGAATGTAATGCAGCCCAGCCCCATAGAATGTAATGCAGCCCTGCCCTATAGAATGTAATGCAGCCAGCCCCCATAGAATGTAATGCAGCACAGCCCCCATAGAATGTAATACAGCACAAGCCCCATAGAATGTAATGCAGCACAGCCCCCATAGAATGTAATGCAGCCAGTCCCCATAGAATGTAATGCAGCACAGCCCCCATAGAATGTAATACAGCACAGCCCCATAGAATGTAATGCAGTACGGCCCCCATAGAATGTAATGCAGCTAGTTCTCATAGGATGTAATGCAGCACAGCCACCATACAATATAATGCAGCCCAGCCCCATAGAATGTAATGCAGCACAGCCCCATAGAATGTAATGCAGCCCAGCCCCATAGAATGTAATGCAGCACAGCAACATAGAATGTAATGCAGCACAGCCCCATAGAATGTAATGCAGCACAGCAACATAGAATGTAATGCAGCACAGCCCCATAGAATGTAATGCAACCAGCCCCCATAGAATGTAATGCAGCACAGCCCCCATAGAATGTAATGCAGCCCAGCCCCATAGAATGTAATGCAACCAGCCCCCATAGAATGTAATGCAGCACAGCCCCATAGAATGTAATGCAGCCCAGCCCCATAGAATGTAATGCAGCCCAGCCCCATAGAATGTAATGCAACCAGCCCCCATAGAATGTAATGCAGCACAGCCCCCATAGAATGTAATGCAGCCCAGCCCCATAAAATGTAATGCAGCACAGCCCCATAGAATGTAATGCAACCAGCCCCCATAGAATGTAATGCAGCGCAGCCCCATAGAATGTAATGCAGCCCAACCCCATAGAATGTAATGCAGCACAGCCCCATAGAATGTAATGCAGCCCAACCCCATAGAATGTAATGCAGCACAGCCCCATATAATGTAATGGAGCCAATCCCCAAAGAATGTAATGCAGCCAGCCCCCATAGAATGTAATGCAGCACAGCCCCCATAGAATGTAATACAGCACAGGCCCCATTGAATGTAATGCAGCACAGCCCCAATAGAATGTAATGCAGTGCAGCCCCCATAGAATGTAATGCAGCCCAGTCCCCATAGAATGTAATGCAGCCAGTCCCCAGAGAATGTAATGAAGCCAGTCCCCATAGAATGTAATGCAGCACAGCCTCATAGAATGTAATGCAGCCAGCCCCCATAGAATGTAATGCAGCACAGCCCCATAGAATGTAATGCAGCCCAGTCCCATAGAATGTAATACAGCACAGGCCCCATAGAATGTAATGCAGCCAGCCCCCATAGAATGTAATGCAGCCAGCCCCATAGAATGTAATGCAGCACAGCCCCATAGAATGTAATGCAGCCCAGCCCCATAGAATGTAATGCAGCCCAGCCCCATAGAATGTAATGCAGCCAGCAACATAGAATGTAATGCAGCACATCCCCATAGAATGTAATGCAGCCCAGCCCCATAGAATGTAATGCAGCCCAGCCCCATAGAATGTAATGCAGCCCTGCCCTATAGAATGTAATGCAGCCAGCCCCCATAGAATGTAATGCAGCACAGCCCCCATAGAATGTAATACAGCACAAGCCCCATAGAATGTAATGCAGCACAGCCCCCATAGAATGTAATGCAGCCAGTCCCCATAGAATGTAATGCAGCACAGCCCCCATAGAATGTAATACAGCACAGCCCCATAGAATGTAATGCAGTACGGCCCCCATAGAATGTAATGCAGCTAGTTCTCATAGGATGTAATGCAGCACAGCCACCATACAATATAATGCAGCCCAGCCCCATAGAATGTAATGCAGCACAGCCCCATAGAATGTAATGCAGCCCCCCCAATAGCCCCACAATCCAGTTATCACTCATTGATATATAATAATATAAAAAAATACTCCACTCACCTTTCCTCTTGCCCCGCTCTGCTCCAGGCTCCGGTCTCAGCAGCTGCAGTCTGCCCGCCCGGTCACACAGCACGTGCACGATGATATGACGTCATCGCGCACCCGCAGTGTCAGCGGCAGGCAGAGCGGGGAATAATGGGAGAGGGAGCGACAGCAGACGCTCTCTCCCCATCATTGCATTCATCTGTACCGGCGTCTATGATGCCGGTATAGTTGAATGCGGGGCCGGGAGTGTGCCGACAGCGGGGGAAGTGTGAGGACAGCGGCACACTCGAGCGGCCCACTACTGTCACCGGCCCTTCTGGCATTTGCCAGAACTGCCCGATGGCCAGTCCGGCCCTGCTCTTGGCATTGACTCTTTTAACCCCGCATGGTGACCCATCTTGTCTTCAGCTTGCTTCACTGGAAAGCAATTGACTCTATGGCACCAGCACAGTGTTCACTGCAGAAATCCAGTTTCCTGTACAGGGGTTGAACGGTGAAGGCCAGGGTAACTCATGAGATCTATAAACATATTGGCTTGCATTAAGTCAGTCCATTAACCCTGCTGTTTTGTTCGCATTTAATATACACTTGTAGTGTTCTGGGTCACTATGACCCGGCTTATTAAACCTTGATTTTAGACACTCTAACTCCATTTTTTTTATACTTTTTGCTTACTAGACTGTTTGTGAACATGTTTGGTAGTAAAAAAAAAGAAAAATGAACTAGAAATGTTTTTGTTTTGTTTTTATTCAGAAAAAACAGATCCATCCAATGAGCAAAACGAAAATAGAAAACTACACATACTTTGTAAAAAACAAAAAACAAAACAATCAAATCAAACATTTTGTGATAAAAAATTAAAGATAATAAACATTACAATGTGAATATATTTACATGATCATATAAATTTACGTATTCTTGCATGAAAAACAATACACATGATTTTTGCATAGAAATGTTTTACAGCCGGAACATGTTATACTCGTCTTGTTGTCACAAGTAGAAGGGCAATAGCTGCATCTTTTTCTTTTGATGCCGGAAGAGGCCATGGGGGTAGAAGCACACAGCTGCTCTCCAAAGAAACTGAAAGGTAACATGTCTGGGCTAGCATATGTGTACTGATAAGAGCAGAGAAGATAAGAATCCTTCTGAAAACAAGCAGATAAGCCAGGAAGACAGACTTACTTAGCAAAAGAAAATTATTTGCAAGACTTTAGAGCTCAGCTTTACAAACAAAAAACGTCTTAGACAGCGCTTTCTGAACAGTCCGTTCTGCGTATAATATACACGTGTAGTGCACACCTAGTGATCTCTCCGGATGCACTCTACATTTTATAATAGACTGCGCACCAAAAATAATCAATATAAAGCCATTTTTATGGTGCGCAGATCTCATTGCATACCCCCGGTAGAGCGCGTGTACGACCCCATTGAAATAATTTAGGAAATAAATCAATTGATATACAATAGTAGATGCAATAAATAGACCCAACTGAGGTTATAACTCCTTTATTTCACTGAAAATATGGCCTCACAGCTCTAAAAAACAATGTTGGGTCACTATGACCCGAACACAACAAGTGTAACTTTTTGCGTGTAGCAAAAAGTAAACGAAAAAAAAAAAAAATACTCACAGGTAGGTCCCCCCAAAGGAGGAAAAGTCAAGGAGTCTCAAGTTTTAGAGACTTACAGAAAAAAATCTACAGGGCCGCAAAAAGTCTGTTCGGGTCACTATGACCCGAACAGAACAGCAGGGTTAAAGCTTTATTACCAGCTTTGAGGGTTCCACGAACTGTGCAACCTTACCTGATAAATATTAGGTTTATGGTCTCATCTAAGTAAGGTAGGCTTTGACGTGGCTGATGTTTTCCAATAACTTGCCAATTTGTGCACTAAGTATTTTCATTTTGTAAGTATATTTTATATAGCGGTAATGCTATCCAAACTTCATATGTTCAAAGTTTGTTTACATCTTATCGCTTACAGAGTGCTGATATATTATTTTGTTTGCACCTATTTGTCTGACTGAATATCTACAGTATTTATTAATATTTTCCAGACTGAATTATAATATTCTAGAAATATAGATTAAAATTTTAAAATTGAAATTATTTTTTGCATTTCTCTTTACAAGTTATACATATTAAAAGGAAAACAACACATGGTATCTCAACCCCAATTCCAAATATCCATAAAACCATAAAACATCAAATGACACAGACACCAGAATTGTGGATTGAATAGGCCACCATGTGTATTGGTAAGGTTACCAAATAAAGAACTGAAATAAATAAATATTAGTCATAAGAAAATAGTGAAATATTTGGATTCAGGAAAATCAGCATGAATAATTTCTAATATCTGTGTATTCGTACCCGAATAACGAATCCAATGCAAGTCAGTGATAAAGCTTAAAATTTTTCTGCTGGACCCAATAAACAGGTCTAGGGGAATGAGAAAAAGCTGAAATAGATGGGAAAAAGCTAAAACTATATGGGAACAGCATGGAGAAGATGCCTACATGCCTTTCTGACTCTCATATGGTATCTGAGAATAATGTTGTCACAGACTGTTGCGCCGGTTTTATGTATTTATAAGAACACCTAAAAAACCAAACCTACTTTTTTAAAGGGGAAATATGCTAAGAAGTATTTTTCCTTCACACTTACATGTATGTAACACAAAATATAAATACAAAAATAAATAAAAAAATGACTTCCTCTTTAGCATATGTTCACACAGAGCATTTTAGCTTTATCTTTTCCTTTAACATTTGTGAGGGGTCTCACTCCTACATTTACGTCTCTCCTCCCAACCACTTCCTTTTCTTTGATGTAGATGCATACTAATATTTCACAAATGCATTATATTGGTTTTGTTTAAAAAAAATTGTTAATAAAAATTATTTGAAAACATTTACGTCTCTCCCTCATTCTAAATTGTTAGCTAGATAGTGGAATACATATTCCCCATCACTTTACAATGCCAGCTAAAACATGCTCATTTGAATTTTGGGCTTTGCCTGCCACCAACACCATGTTCTCTGCCATGTCATTATGGGGTCCTCGCTTCACATTTTCAGACAGCCAGCAGGTGATGTGAAACCTTAGTTTGGGAAGGGCCGTCACGTAGCCCTGTACCATACATTTGGATGAGCTCTCAATCCTATATTTTGGAGGTGCCTCTCTCATTTCAAATTGTTAGCTAAATAGTGGAATACATATTTCACATCACTTCACAATGTCAGCTATCATGCCCATTTGAATATTGGGCTTTGCCCGCTGCCACCACCACCATGTCCAACGCCATGTCATTATGTGGCCCTCGCTTCACATTTTCAGAAGGCCAGCAGGTGCCATGAAACATCAGTTTTGTGAGCTTCACAATTCACCGGATCACAATGGAGACACTGTCATAGCAGTTGAAGCTGCTGTAATGTGAATATAATACAGGAGTTGGTTTGAGCTGTATGATCAATGTCAGTAAACTGGATCCTACATGACACAAAAAGCATTAAAATAAAATTCTGAATATAATATTATATATGTAAGTGTGGGTCTGTATTGTAGTCATTACCAAAAAAACCAGGAAAAGAATTCTAACCCAATATTCTCACTTTGTTTCAAGTAGAAACACAAGCATATAACCAAAACAAACTACTTGAAAATATTACCAGTAACGCAAAAATTATAAAAACAAAATATTTTATTAAACAATATAGAGACACCAACAAACAAAACACAGAAAAACCGGAGGAGGCACAAAAAAGTATATATATTAGATGATAAAAACTTCTATGCAAGGACTATTCGTAACAAAATATAGGATAAATGGTAAGTATTATGTCCTTTTTTGCTAATAAAGTGCATACATGAGCCGACGGCAAGAAAACCACTACGCAAAAAGAAAAAATGATAATCTAAATATATAATATAATATAAAGTGCACCATGTAAAGTGCTAGTGATAATAGTAATACTTATACGGCCTCTATGTGCCAATCATTATAAGATAACACAAATTTCAAAGTGCATAGTGCATGTAGCAGGCCTTACCGGTGCTCATGATAGCGTTCCAGTGCCTCAACCCCGCACTCCAACGCGCGTTTCGCAGCACGTCGCTTCCTCAGGGAGTGATACAGGGTGGGTACATTGTAGGCTTTTTATATACTGCCCGCAGATATTAGGCCAATCATGGCTCTAAAGGCGGCGCATCCCATACCACTGCAGCGTCGGCGTCCTCGGCACATGTCCCGCGGCAGCGTCACAGAAAGGCGCCCAGGCGCCGCCGGTGACGCCACAAGCGGATCACGTGACAGGACCCGCCCGCCCAGGGCATAGAGGATGCGCACAAGCGTCATGACTGCCATATTAATATTGGGCAAAAGTAAGGGCAAAATAGTTAACTATGGCACTAAAGGCGGCGCATCCAAAGTCACCGGGGCCAGAGCGTCCCCGGCACATGACCCGCGGCCACGTCACAGGAAGGCGCCAAAGCGCCGCCTGTAACGGCGCAAGCAGATCACGCGACAAGGGGCGTCTCCCGGCCACCGAGGATGCGCACAAGTACCACAGCCACCATGATGGAGTGGGGCAGCTTTAAGGGCAAAAAGCCCAGGTGATAGTAAAGCAGTATTAAGTAATGGCAAGTGCGATAGCCCCTGTACCATCACACACCGCCACAGCGATCACGACCCTCAGCGCTAATCCCACAGCAGCGCCACAGACAAACGCAAAAGCGCCGTCTGCGGCGCCATGGCGGGAGGCACACGGGGGCCCACACGCAGCGGAGGCGGGAGATGTGCAACGGCACCACACAAATACCATTTTGTAAAGAGACAGTAAAACAAATAGCTCGCAGACCGTATTGGATTCGAGAGATGATAAAAAAATATAATATAAAAGTATGGCATATACTACATGAGGAAAAACCAGACCCATAAGGGAATACAAGTGAAAAAATAAATTGTGATACATAAAAAAAGGGGAGAGAGATACTCTATGTGTGTAAATGTATATATATACACACCTACACATCAATGAAAAAAGGAAATAATGTGATACAAAAATAAGTAAATACATAAGTGCATATGTATATTTTACCCTAATGTCTTTACTATACATAGGTACACAATACTGTTATTAGTTGAAAAAACGTGCGAAAAACATAAAAAGATAGATATATATAGTACAAAAAAAGGCAAAAATATATATAAAAAAGAGAACAGTTCCGTCTTGGAATACTGTATACAAGTGTTCACTATAAGTGCTAAAGTTCAGAATTTCCTCCAGAAATAGTTTTCCTGTTCTTCGTCATTTTGATAACCCATCACGATAGATATCCATATGTTACAGACTTATCAAAGTCCTAAGAATAATGAAGAAACAGAAATAATTAATATCAAAACCTCAGATAATAACAACTCAAATCCAATGTAGAAACCAGCCGGCAGTTACCACCCTATATGAAAAAATATGTAAACAGGACAAACACATAATTTAATTTTTTTTTTTTTTTTTAATATATATAAATAAAAACAACTACAAAATTAAAAATAAAATTAAAAACAGGCAGACGACAGCGCAGAGATCAGGGGAAGAAAAAAAAGGGAAGATTCACAGAAAACTAGAGAAGCCAAACTGGTCATTAAGACCATGTGGCTTAACTGTTCTCAAATTGGTGATCCAGCGACATTCTTTTTGAGCTAACTTATTCATAATATTATAATAATCGGGTGGACAATTCTGAACTCTCGTGTTTTAGATGAATTACTGAATGTTTCTGTCTTGACCATGTATTTACAGGCACTACAAGTACCACATGCACGTGATCCCCATTTAGGTCCTTTTGAGTCAAAAATAAAGCTGGATTTAGGTGCTACATAGTGACTATGTGTGATAGTTTCACCAATAGTTCTACTTCTTCTTGCCACCACAAGTGGCCTATCCTCAACAAATTTTGCAAGACCAGGGTCCTGTTTCAGAAATGGCCAAAATTGATTAAAGATACTATTCATATCTGTCCATCTTCCATGATAATTCGTAATTATTCATAACCGAGAATCTTCTTTTTTTGTAACTTTATTCTGTAATAACGCATTTCGATCTAATTTCTTAGCTTGTTGATAACCACAATTGATATCCTCAAATTTGTATCGTCGATCCAAAAATCTACCTGTCATATCTCGGGCCTGCGTTTCAAATTCTTCATCAGTGTCACAGATTCTTTTAGCACGAATAAACTGACCCTTGGGAATCGCCCTAATAGTGTGCCTCGGATGTCCTGATTTTGCATGTAACACAGAATTAGTACTAGTTTCTTTTCGGAAAATTGTACTATGAATACAGCCTGTCTGGTCCACCGTTAGTTGTAGATCCAGGAAATCCATCTTGTTTGTAGTGACCTTGAAAGTAAGTTTCACATTCCAGTCATTGTCATTCAAGTGCAAAAGAAATTTGTCCAGCTCCTTTCTTTCTCCCTGCCAAATAAACAAGAGGTCATCGATGAAACGCATCCAACTCACCACAGAAGGACTCTGGACATCATTAAGGTATGGCAGCATATGTTCCCGTTCCCATTGACACATAAAGAGGTTGGCATATGAGGGCGCAAAAGCCGCCCCCATAGCCACGCCTCGTTGTTGTACATAGTACTTGTCCTTAAATGTAAAATAATTATGGGTCAATGCGTGTTCCAACAATTCCAATAATAAATCTAGCAATTCACCATCAATGCCTTTGTTTGACAGAAAGAATCTTGATGCAGAGAATCCCTGTTTGTGATTTATACAAGTATAAAGAGATTCTACATCTCCAGTGATGAGAAACATATCTGGTTCCAATGTAACCCCTTGTAATCTTTGTAGAACATCCGCAGAATCCCTTACATAAGAAGGTAATTCCTCTACACAAGGCTTTAAATAGTAGTCCAAGAACCTACAAATCGGTTCATTCAGTCCCCCACACCCTGATACGATGGGTCTACCGGGTGGGTTGGACAAGTCTTTATGCACCTTGGGTAGGAAATAAATTGTTGGAATCACAGGATGGTTGATGCGTAAGCCTTCCCAAATACTTTTGGTGATAAGGCCTCTCTCCAGCGCATCATCTAAGATACAGAACAATTGCCTTTGAAAGGCGGCTGTGGGGTCTGAAGCTAACTTCCGATAGCACTCAGCATCGTTAAGTTGTTTGAATGCTTCTCTTTCATAGAGCTGTACTGGCCAGACCACCACATTGCCGCCTTTATCGGCTGGTTTAAAAACGACTTGTTTCATATTTTTTAATTCGTTTAATGCTTGTCGTTGTGCCGCTGTTAGATTATCAAATGGTCTGTGTGTCTTGAGTTGATACAATTCATTGCACACCATCCTAACAAATATCTCCACAGATGAGTTTAATGAAATTGGTGGAAAATTTGTTGATTTCTTTCTTATAAAGTCCGGAAACTTACTTGGTGTTTGTTCTTGTTGCTCGAGAAGTAATTCTTCTAGTGCGCGAAGCGCTTCCAATTCTGTCTCTGTTGAGAAGAGTGTGTTAGAATGGTTTTTACCTTCATGAAACTTCTTCAAATGAAGCTTTCGTGCAAACAAGAAAACATCTTTAATTGCTATAAAGGCATCAAAGTTGGACATAGGGCAAAAAGTCAAACCCAAAGAGAGAACTGATATTTGAGCTGGTGACAGAACCGTATCTGATAAGTTAATTACCTTTAGACTATTACTTTGTACTGGCTCCTGATATTTATTGTAACTCCGCCCATTTGTCCTCTGGCGAGTGTTATATCGCCTTGGGTTGGCTGATACATTTGACTCCGCTGATATATGTGAGGAACTGCTTGAAACTGAAGCAATGGAGTTAGTACGGGTAAGATTTTCATTCTTCCTCCATCTGTAAACCATATTATGCTGGTAATCAGCTTGGTCCCTCTGAAATTTCTGGGTTTAAGTTTTCTTAAGATCTTCTTCCCACTTTATGTAATCTCTATTTAATTCCTCCTCAAATATAGTCATTTCCACTGTCGACATCTTATCTTTCAGCCTATCCTGTATAATCCGTATCTGCCCCTCTATTGCTTCCAATTTTTTCTGGTCAAGCGAAATTAGTAATTCCAGAAATGTTTTGGAGCAACTATGACAGGCTTCCTCCCATTTATTTTTAATCCCCACATCATCAACCATGAAAGAGGGAAATATTTGCACACGCAATCCTCTAGGCACAAGCCTGCGCTGTAAATACTGTTCAAGAGTTTTACTATTCCACCAGGTCTTGGTGCGTTTAAACAAAAGATCCCTTAGCTGCCGTCTGTCCGCCATTAAAACATCATTATTAGTATTAACAACCACATTCTTATCTGGATTGTCCCCAAAAATTGTAGATATCTGTGATAGCCAGTTAGTGTCCCGACTTTTATAATCCATGGTAGAAAGGGTAACTCCTGGAAAACAAAATAGACTTTACCAAAAAAACCAGGAAAAGAATTCTAACCCAATATTCTCACTTTGTTTCAAGTAGAAACACAAGCATATAACCAAAACAAACTACTTGAAAATATTACCAGTAACGCAAAAATTATAAAAACGAAATATTTTATTAAACAATATAGAGACACCAACAAACAAAACACAGAAAAACCGGAGGAGGCACAAAAAAGTATATATATTAGATGATAAAAACTTCTATGCAAGGACTATTCGTAACAAAATATAGGATAAATGGTAAGTATTATGTCCTTTTTTGCTAATAAAGTGCATACATGAGCCGACGGCAAGAAAACCACTACGCAAAAAGAAAAAATGATAATCTAAACATATAATATAATATAAAGTGCACCATGTAAAGTGCTAGTGATAATAGTAATACTTATACGGCCTCTATGTGCCAATCATTATAAGATAACACAAATTTCAAAGTGCATAGTGCATGTAGCAGGCCTTACCGGTGCTCATGATAGCGTTCCAGTGCCCAATACATATTTCACATCACTTCACAATGTCAGCTATCATGCCCATTTGAATTTTGGGCTTTGCCCGCTGCCACCACCACCATGTCCAACGCCATGTCATTATGTGGCCCTCGCTTCACATTTTCAGAAGGCCAGCAGGTGCCATGAAACATCAGTTTTGTGAGCTTCACAATTCACCGGATCACAATGGAGACACTGTCATAGCAGTTGAAGCTGCTGTAATGTGAATATAATACAGGAGTTGGTTTGAGCTGTATGATCAATGTCAGTAAACTGGATTCTACATGACACAAAAAGCATTAAAATAAAATTCTGAATATAATATTATATATGTAAGTGTGGGTCTGTATTGTAGTCATTACCAAAAAAACCAGGAAAAGAATTCTAACCCAATATTCTCACTTTGTTTCAAGTAGAAACACAAGCATATAACCAAAACAAACTACTTGAAAATATTACCAGTAACGCAAAAATTATAAAAACGAAATATTTTATTAAACAATATAGAGACACCAACAAACAAAACACAGAAAAACCGGAGGAGGCACAAAAAAGTATATATATTAGATGATAAAAACTTCTATGCAAGGACTATTCGTAACAAAATATAGGATAAATGGTAAGTATTATGTCCTTTTTTGCTAATAAAGTGCATACATGAGCCGACGGCAAGAAAACCACTACGCAAAAAGAAAAAATGATAATCTAAATATATAGTATAATATAAAGTGCACCATGTAAAGTGCTAGTGATAATAGTAATACTTATACGGCCTCTATGTGCCAATCATTATAAGATAACACAAATTTCAAAGTGCATAGTGCATGTAGCAGGCCTTACCGGTGCTCATGATAGCGTTCCAGTGCCTCAACCCCGCACTCCAACGCGCGTTTCGCAGCACGTCGCTTCCTCAGGGAGTGATACAGGGTGGGTACATTGTAGGCTTTTTATATACTGCCCGCAGATATTAGGCCAATCATGGCTCTAAAGGCGGCGCATCCCATACCACTGCAGCGTCGGCGTCCTCGGCACATGTCCCGCGGCAGCGTCACAGAAAGGCGCCCAGGCGCCGCCGGTGACGCCACAAGCGGATCACGTGACAGGACCCGCCCGCCCAGGGCATAGAGGATGCGCACAAGCGTCATGACTGCCATATTAGTATTGGGCAAAAGTAAGGGCAAAATAGTTAACTATGGCACTAAAGGCGGCGCATCCAAAGTCACCGGGGCCAGAGCGTCCGCGGCACATGACCCGCGGCCACGTCACAGGAAGGCGCCAAAGCGCCGCCTGTAACGCCGCAAGCGGATCACGCGACAAGGGGCGTCTCCCGGCCACCGAGGATGCGCACAAGTACCACAGCCACCATGATGGAATGGGGCAGCTTTAAGGGCAAAAAGCCCAGGTGATAGTAAAGCAGTATTAAGTAATGGCAAGTGCGATAGCCCCTGTACCATCACACGCCGCCACAGCGATCACGACCCCCAGCGCTAATCCCACGGCAGCGCCACAGACAAACGCAAAAGCGCCATCTGCGGCGCCACGGCGGGAGGCACACTGGGGCCCACACGCAGCGGAGGCGGGAGATGCGCAACGGCACCACACAAATACCATTTTGTAAAAAGACAGTAAAACAAATAGCTCGCAGACCGTATTGGATTCGAGAGATGATAAAAAAATATAATATAAAAGTATGGCATATACTACATGAGGAAAAACCAGACCCATAAGGGAATACAAGTGAAAAAATAAATTGTGATACATAAAAAAAGGGGAGAGAGATACTCTATGTGTGTAAATGTATATATATACACACATACACATCAATAAAAAAAGGAAATAATGTGATACAAAAATAAGTAAATACATAAGTGCATATGTATATTTTACCCTAATGTCTTTACTATACATAGGTACACAATACTGTTATTAGTTGAAAAAACGTGCGAAAAACATAAAAAGATAGCTATATATAGTACAAAAAAAGGCAAAAATATATATAAAAAAGAGAACAGTTCCGTCTTGGAATACTGTATACAAGTGTTCACTATAAGTGCTAAAGTTCAGAATTTCCTCCAGAAATAGTTTTCCTGTTCTTCGTCATTTTGATAACCCATCACGATAGATATCCATATGTTACAGACTTATCAAAGTCCTAAGAATAATGAAGAAACAGAAATAATTAATATCAAAACCTCAGATAATAACAACTCAAATCCAATGTAGAAACCAGCCGGCAGTTACCACCCTATATGAAAAAATATGTAAACAGGACAAACACATAATTAAATTTTTTTTTTTTTTTTAATATATATAAATAAAAACAACTACAAAATTAAAAATAAAATTAAAAACAGGCAGACGACAGCGCAGAGATCAGGGGAAGAAAAAAAAGGGAAGATTCACAGAAAACTAGAGAAGCCCCACTGGTCATTAAGACCATGTGGCTTAACTGTTCTCAAATTGGTGATCCAGCGACATTCTTTTTGAGCTAACTTATTCATAATATTTCCCCCACGAATGCCCAGATGTACCACATCAATACCTCTTACTTGGAGTTCTATCGGACCAGATGGGTGGAATTCCCGATAATGGGCTGGTATCGTCTTTAGTTTTACAAGATCTTCCTTCTGTGGATTTTCCGAGTTCAAAAGTTTTGCAGATCTAATATCTCTCACATGTTCCAATATTCGTACTCGAAGTTGTCTTGACGTGAGTCCCACATAAATAAGCCCACATGGGCAGGTCAAATAGTATATGACTGACATCGTTCTACAGTTAATCGGGTGGACAATTCTGAACTCTCGTGTTTTAGATGAATTACTGAATGTTTCTGTCTTGACCATGTATTTACAGGCACTACAAGTACCACATGCACGTGATCCCCATTTAGGTCCTTTTGAGTCAAAAATAAAGCTGGATTTAGGTGCTACATAGTGACTATGTGTGATAGTTTCACCAATAGTTCTACTTCTTCTTGACACCACAAGTGGCCTATCCTCAACAAATTTTGCAAGACCAGGGTCCTGTTTCACAATTGGCCAAAATTGATTAAAGATACTATTCATATCTGTCCATCTTCCATGATAATTCGTAATTATTCGTAACCGAGAATCTTCTTTTTTTGTAACTTTATTCTGTAATAACGCATTTCGATCTAATTTCTTAGCTTGTTGATAACCACAATTGATATCCTCAAATTTGTATCCTCGATCCAAAAATCTACCTGTCATATCTCGGGCCTGCGTTTCAAATTCTTCATCAGTGTCACAGATTCTTTTAGCACGAATAAACTGACCCTTGGGAATCGCCCTAATAGTGTGCCTCGGATGTCCTGATTTTGCATGTAACACAGAATTAGTACTAGTTTCTTTTCGGAAAATTGTACTATGAATACAGCCTGTCTGGTCCACCGTTAGTTGTAGATCCAGGAAATCCATCTTGTTTGTAGTGACCTTGAAAGTAAGTTTCACATTCCAGTCATTGTCATTCAAGTGCAAAAGAAATTTGTCCAGCTCCTTTCTTTCTCCCTGCCAAATAAACAAGAGGTCATTGATGAAACGCATCCAACTCACCACAGAAGGACTCTGGACATCATTAAGGTATGGCAGCATATGTTCCCGTTCCCATTGACCCATAAAGAGGTTGGCATATGAGGGCGCAAAAGCCGCCCCCATAGCCACGCCTCGTTGTTGTACATAGTACTTGTCCTTAAATGTAAAATAATTATGGGTCAATGCGTGTTCCAACAATTCCAATAATAAATCTAGCAATTCACCATCAATGCCTTTGTTTGACAGAAAGAATCTTGATGCAGAGATTCCCTGTTCGTGATTTATACAAGTATAAAGAGGTTCTACATCTCCAGTGATGAGAAACATATCTGGTTCCAATGTAACCCCTTGTAATCTTTGTAGAACATCCGCAGAATCCCTTACATAAGAAGGTAATTCCTCTACACAAGGCTTTAAATAGTAGTCCAAGAACCTACAAATCGGTTCATTCAGTCCCCCACACCCTGATACGATGGGTCTAGCGGGTGGGTTGGACAAGTCTTTATGCACCTTGGGTAGGTAATAAATTGTTGGAATCACAGGATGGTTGATGCGTAAGCCTTCCCAAATACTTTTGGTGATAAGGCCTCTCTCCAGCGCATCATCTAAGATACAGAACAATTGCCTTTGAAAGGCGGCTGTGGGGTCTGAAGCTAACTTCCGATAGCACTCAGCATCGTTAAGTTGTTTGAATGCTTCTCTTTCATAGAGCTGTACTGGCCAGACCACCACATTGCCGCCTTTATCGGCTGGTTTAAAAACGACTTGTTTCATATTTTTTAATTCGTTTAATGCTTGTCGTTGTGCCGCTGTTAGATTATCAAATGGTCTGTGTGTCTTGAGTTGATACAATTCATTGCACACCATCCTAACAAATATCTCCACAGATGAGTTTAATGAAATTGGTGGAAAATTTGTTGATTTCTTTCTTATAAAGTCCGGAAACTTACTTGGTGTTTGTTCTTGTTGCTCGAGAAGTAATTCTGCTAGTGCGCGAAGCGCTTCCAATTCTGTCTCTGTTGAGAAGAGTGTGTTAGAATGGTTTTTACCTTCATGAAACTTCTTCAAAAGAAGCTTTCGTGCAAACAAGAAAACATCTTTAATTGCTATAAAGGCATCAAAGTTGGACATAGGGCAAAAAGTCAAACCCAAAGAGAGAACTGATATTTGAGCTGGTGACAGAACCGTATCTGATAAGTTAATTACCTTTAGACTATTACTTTGTACTGGCTCCTGATATTTATTGTAACTCCGCCCATTTGTCCTCTGGCGAGTGTTATATCGCCTTGGGTTGGCTGATGCATTTGACTCCGCTGATATATGTGAGGAACTGCTTGAAACTGAAGCAATGGAGTTAGTACGGGTAAGATTTTCATTCTTCCTCCATCTGTAAACCATATTTTGCTGGTAATCAGCTTGGTCCCTCTGAAATTTCTGGGTTTAAGTTTTCTTAAGATCTTCTTCCCACTTTATGTAATCTCTATTTAATTCCTCCTCAAATATAGTCATTTCCACTGTCGACATCTTATCTTTCAGCCTATCCTGTATAATCCGTATCTGCCCCTCTATTGCTTCCAATTTTTTCTGGTCAAGCGAAATTAGTAATTCCAGAAATGTTTTGGAGCAACTATGACAGGCTTCCTCCCATTTATTTTTAATCCCCACATCATCAACCATGAAAGAGGGAAATATTTGCACACGCAATCCTCTAGGCACAAGCCTGCGCTGTAAATACTGTTCAAGAGTTTTACTATTCCACCAGGTCTTGGTGCGTTTAAACAAAAGATCCCTTAGCTGCCGTCTGTCCACCATTAAAACATCATTATTAGTATTAACAACCACATTCTTATCTGGATTGTCCCCAAAAATTGTAGATATCTGTGATAGCCAGTTAGTGTCCCGACTTTTATAATCCATGGTAGAAAGGGTAACTCCTGGAAAACAAAATAGACTTTACCAAAAAAACCAGGAAAAGAATTCTAACCCAATATTCTCACTTTGTTTCAAGTAGAAACACAAGCATATAACCAAAACAAACTACTTGAAAATATTACCAGTAACGCAAAAATTATAAAAACAAAATATTTTATTAAACAATATAGAGACACCAACAAACAAAACACAGAAAAACCGGAGGAGGCTCAAAAAAGTATATATTTTAGATGATAAAAACTTCTATGCAAGGACTATTCGTAACAAAATATAGGATAAATGGTAAGTATTATGTCCTTTTTTGCTAATAAAGTGCATACATGAGCCGACGGCAAGAAAACCACTACGCAAAAAGAAAAAATGATAATCTAAATATATAATATAATATAAAGTGCACCATGTAAAGTGCTAGTGATAATAGTAATACTTATACGGCCTCTATGTGCCAATCATTATAACACAAATTTCAAAGTGCATAGTGCATGTAGCAGGCCTTACCGGTGCTCATGATAGCGTTCCAGTGCCCAATACATATTTCACATCACTTCACAATGTCAGCTATCATGCCCATTTGAATTTTGGGCTTTGCCCGCTGCCACCACCACCATGTCCAACGCCATGTCATTATGTGGCCCTCGCTTCACATTTTCAGAAGGCCAGCAGGTGCCATGAAACATCAGTTTTGTGAGCTTCACAATTCACCGGATCACAATGGAGACACTGTCATAGCAGTTGAAGCTGCTGTAATGTGAATATAATACAGGAGTTGGTTTGAGCTGTATGATCAATGTCAGTAAACTGGATTCTACATGACACAAAAAGCATTAAAATAAAATTCTGAATATAATATTATATATGTAAGTGTGGGTCTGTATTGTAGTCATTACCAAAAAAACCAGGAAAAGAATTCTAACCCAATATTCTCACTTTGTTTCAAGTAGAAACACAAGCATATAACCAAAGCAAACTACTTGAAAATATTACCAGTAACGCAAAAATTATAAAAACGAAATATTTTATTAAACAATATAGAGACACCAACAAACAAAACACAGAAAAACCGGAGGAGGCACAAAAAAGTATATATATTAGATGATAAAAACTTCTATGCAAGGACTATTCGTAACAAAATATAGGATAAATGGTAAGTATTATGTCCTTTTTTGCTAATAAAGTGCATACATGAGCCGACGGCAAGAAAACCACTACGCAAAAAGAAAAAATGATAATCTAAATATATAATATAATATAAAGTGCACCATGTAAAGTGCTAGTGATAATAGTAATACTTATACGGCCTCTATGTGCCAATCATTATAAGATAACACAAATTTCAAAGTGCATAGTGCATGTAGCAGGCCTTACCGGTGCTCATGATAGCGTTCCAGTGCCTCAACCCCGCACTCCAACGCGCGTTTCGCAGCACGTCGCTTCCTCAGGGAGTGATACAGGGTGGGTACATTGTAGGCTTTTTATATACTGCCCGCAGATATTAGGCCAATCATGGCTCTAAAGGCGGCGCATCCCATACCACTGCAGCGTCGGCGTCCTCGGCACATGTCCCGCGGCAGCGTCACAGAAAGGCGCCCAGGCGCCGCCGGTGACGCCACAAGCGGATCACGTGACAGGACCCGCCCGCCCAGGGCATAGAGGATGCGCACAAGCGTCATGACTGCCATATTAGTATTGGGCAAAAGTAAGGGCAAAATAGTTAACTATGGCACTAAAGGCGGCGCATCCAAAGTCACCGGGGCCAGAGCGTCCCCGGCACATGACCCGCGGCCACGTCACAGGAAGGCGCCAAAGCGCCGCCTGTAACGCCGCAAGCGGATCACGCGACAAGGGGCGTCTCCCGGCCACCGAGGATGCGCACAAGTACCACAGCCACCATGATGGAGTGGGGCAGCTTTAAGGGCAAAAAGCCCAGGTGATAGTAAAGCAGTATTAAGTAATGGCAAGTGCGATAGCCCCTGTACCATCACACGCCGCCACAGCGATCACGACCCCCAGCGCTAATCCCACGGCAGCGCCACAGACAAACGCAAAAGCGCCATCTGCGGCGCCACGGCGGGAGGCACACGGGGGCCCACACGCAGCGGAGGCGGGAGATGCGCAACGGCACCACACAAATACCATTTTGTAAAGAGACAGTAAAACAAATAGCTCGCAGACCGTATTGGATTCGAGAGATGATAAAAAAATATAATATAAAAGTATGGCATATACTACATGATGAAAAACCAGACCCATAAGGGAATACAAGTGAAAAAATAAATTGTGATACATAAAAAAAGGGGAGAGAGATACTCTATGTGTGTAAATGTATATATATATACACATACACATCAATAAAAAAAGGAAATAATGTGATACAAAAATAAGTAAATACATAAGTGCATATGTATATTTTACCCTTATGTCTTTACTATACATAGGTACACAATACTGTTATTAGTTGAAAAAACGTGCGAAAAACATAAAAAGATAGATATATATAGTACAAAAAAAGGCAAAAATATATATAAAAAAGAGAACAGTTCCGTCTTGGAATACTGTATACAAGTGTTCACTATAAGTGCTAAAGTTCAGAATTTCCTCCAGAAATAGTTTTCCTGTTCTTCGTCATTTTGATAACCCATCACGATAGATATCCATATGTTACAGACTTATCAAAGTCCTAAGAATAATGAAGAAACAGAAATAATTAATATCAAAACCTCAGATAATAACAACTCAAATCCAATGTAGAAACCAGCCGGCAGTTACCACCCTATATGAAAAAATATGTAAACAGGACAAACACATAATTAAAATTTTTTTTTTTTTTAATATATATAAATAAAAACAACTACAAAATTAAAAATAAAATTAAAAACAGGCAGACGACAGCGCAGAGATCAGGGGAAGAAAAAAAAGGGAAGATTCACAGAAAACTAGAGAAGCCCCACTGGTCATTAAGACCATGTGGCTTAACTGTTCTCAAATTGGTGATCCAGCGACATTCTTTTTGAGCTAACTTATTCATAATATTTCCCCCACGAATGCCCAGATGTACCACATCAATACCTCTTACTTGGAGTTCTATCGGACCAGATGGGTGGAATTCCCGATAATGGGCTGGTATCTTCTTTAGTTTTACAAGATCTTCCTTCTGTGGATTTTCCGAGTTCAAAAGTTTTGCAGATCTAATATCTCTCACATGTTCCAATATTCGTACTCGAAGTTGTCTTGACGTGAGTCCCACATAAATAAGCCCACATGGGCAGGTCAAATAGTATATGACTGACATCGTTCTACAGTTAATCGGGTGGACAATTCTGAACTCTCATGTTTTAGATGAATTACTGAATGTTTCTGTCTTGACCATGTATTTACAGGCACTACAAGTACCACATGCACGTGATCCCCATTTAGGTCCTTTTGAGTCAAAAATAAAGCTGGATTTAGGTGCTACATAGTGACTATGTGTGATAGTTTCACCAATAGTTCTACTTCTTCTTGACACCACAAGTGGCCTATCCTCAACAAATTTTGCAAGACCAGGGTCCTGTTTCACAATTGGCCAAAATTGATTAAAGATACTATTCATATCTGTCCATCTTCCATGATAATTCGTAATTATTCGTAACCGAGAATCTTCTTTTTTTGTAACTTTATTCTGTAATAACGCATTTCGATCTAATTTCTTAGCTTGTTGATAACCACAATTGATATCCTCAAATTTGTATCCTCGATCCAAAAATCTACCTGTCATATCTCGGGCCTGCGTTTCAAATTCTTCATCAGTGTCACAGATTCTTTTAGCACGAATAAACTGACCCTTGGGAATCGCCCTAATAGTGTGCCTCGGATGTCCTGATTTTGCATGTAACACAGAATTAGTACTAGTTTCTTTTCGGAAAATTGTACTATGAATACAGCCTGTCTGGTCCACCGTTAGTTGTAGATCCAGGAAATCCATCTTGTTTGTAGTGACCTTGAAAGTAAGTTTCACATTCCAGTCATTGTCATTCAAGTGCAAAAGAAATTTGTCCAGCTCCTTTCTTTCTCCCTGCCAAATAAACAAGAGGTCATTGATGAAACGCATCCAACTCACCACAGAAGGACTCTGGACATCATTAAGGTATGGCAGCATATGTTCCCGTTCCCATTGACCCATAAAGAGGTTGGCATATGAGGGCGCAAAAGCCGCCCCCATAGCCACGCCTCGTTGTTGTACATAGTACTTGTCCTTAAATGTAAAATAATTATGGGTCAATGCGTGTTCCAACAATTCCAATAATAAATCTAGCAATTCACCATCAATGCCTTTGTTTGACAGAAAGAATCTTGATGCAGAGATTCCCTGTTCGTGATTTATACAAGTATAAAGAGGTTCTACATCTCCAGTGATGAGAAACATATCTGGTTCCAATGTAACCCCTTGTAATCTTTGTAGAACATCCGCAGAATCCCTTACATAAGAAGGTAATTCCTCTACACAAGGCTTTAAATAGTAGTCCAAGAACCTACAAATCGGTTCATTCAGTCCCCCACACCCTGATACGATGGGTCTAGCGGGTGGGTTGGACAAGTCTTTATGCACCTTGGGTAGGAAATAAATTGTTGGAATCACAGGATGGTTGATGCGTAAGCCTTCCCAAATACTTTTGGTGATAAGGCCTCTCTCCAGCGCATCATCTAAGATACAGAACAATTGCCTTTGAAAGGCGGCTGTGGGGTCTGAAGCTAACTTCCGATAGCACTCAGCATCGTTAAGTTGTTTGAATGCTTCTCTTTCATAGAGCTGTACTGGCCAGACCACCACATTGCCGCCTTTATCGGCTGGTTTAAAAACGACTTGTTTCATATTTTTTAATTCGTTTAATGCTTGTCGTTGTGCCGCTGTTAGATTATCAAATGGTCTGTGTGTCTTGAGTTAATACAATTCATTGCACACCATCCTAACAAATATCTCCACAGATGAGTTTAATGAAATTGGTGGAAAATTTGTTGATTTCTTTCTTATAAAGTCCGGAATCTTACTTGGTGTTTGTTCTTGTTGCTCGAGAAGTAATTCTGCTAGTGCGCGAAGCGCTTCCAATTCTGTCTCTGTTGAGAAGAGTGTGTTAGAATGGTTTTTACCTTCATGAAACTTCTTCAAAAGAAGCTTTCGTGCAAACAAGAAAACATCTTTAATTGCTATAAAGGCATCAAAGTTGGACATAGGGCAAAAAGTCAAACCCAAAGAGAAAACTGATATTTGAGCTGGTGACAGAACCGTATCTGATAAGTTAATTACCTTTAGACTATTACTTTGTACTGGCTCCTGATATTTATTGTAACTCCGCCCATTTGTCCTCTGGCGAGTGTTATATCGCCTTGGGTTGGCTGATGCATTTGACTCCGCTGATATATGTGAGGAACTGCTTGAAACTGAAGCAATGGAGTTAGTATGGGTAAGATTTTCATTCTTCCTCCATCTGTAAACCATATTTTGCTGGTAATCAGCTTGGTCCCTCTGAAATTTCTGGGTTTAAGTTTTCTTAAGATCTTCTTCCCACTTTATGTAATCTCTATTTAATTCCTCCTCAAATATAGTCATTTCCACTGTCGACATCTTATCTTTCAGCCTATCCTGTATAATCCGTATCTGCCCCTCTATTGCTTCCAATTTTTTCTGGTCAAGCGAAATTAGTAATTCCAGAAATGTTTTGGAGCAACTATGACAGGCTTCCTCCCATTTATTTTTAATCCCCACATCATCAACCATGAAAGAGGGAAATATTTGCACACGCAATCCTCTAGGCACAAGCCTGCGCTGTAAATACTGTTCAAGAGTTTTACTATTCCACCAGGTCTTGGTGCGTTTAAACAAAAGATCCCTTAGCTGCCGTCTGTCCACCATTAAATCATCATTATTAGTATTAACAACCACATTCTTATCTGGATTGTCCCCAAAAATTGTAGATATCTGTGATAGCCAGTTAGTGTCCCGACTTTTATAATCCATGGTAGAAAGGGTAACTCCTGGAAAACAAAATAGACTTTACCAAAAAAACCAGGAAAAGAATTCTAACCCAATATTCTCACTTTGTTTCAAGTAGAAACACAAGCATATAACCAAAACAAACTACTTGAAAATATTACCAGTAACGCAAAAATTATAAAAACGAAATATTTTATTAAACAATATAGAGACACCAACAAACAAAACACAGAAAAACCGGAGGAGGCACAAAAAAGTATATATTTTAGATGATAAAAACTTCTATGCAAGGACTATTCGTAACAAAATATAGGATAAATGGTAAGTATTATGTCCTTTTTTGCTAATAAAGTGCATACATGAGCCGACGGCAAGAAAACCACTACGCAAAAAGAAAAAATGATAATCTAAATATATAATATAATATAAAGTGCACCATGTAAAGTGCTAGTGATAATAGTAATACTTATACAGCCTCTATGTGCCAATCATTATAACACAAATTTCAAAGTGCATAGTGCATGTAGCAGGCCTTACCGGTGCTCATGATAGCGTTCCAGTGCCCAATACATATTTCACATCACTTCACAATGTCAGCTATCATGCCCATTTGAATTTTGGGCTTTGCCCGCTGCCACCACCACCATGTCCAACGCCATGTCATTATGTGGCCCTCGCTTCACATTTTCAGAAGGCCAGCAGGTGCCATGAAACATCAGTTTTGTGAGCTTCACAATTCACCGGATCACAATGGAGACACTGTCATAGCAGTTGAAGCTGCTGTAATGTGAATATAATACAGGAGTTGGTTTGAGCTGTATGATCAATGTCAGTAAACTGGATTCTACATGACACAAAAAGCATTAAAATAAAATTCTGAATATAATATTATATATGTAAGTGTGGGTCTGTATTGTAGTCATTACCAAAAAAACCAGGAAAAGAATTCTAACCCAATATTCTCACTTTGTTTCAAGTAGAAACACAAGCATATAACCAAAACAAACTACTTGAAAATATTACCAGTAACGCAAAAATTATAAAAACGAAATATTTTATTAAACAATATAGAGACACCAACAAACAAAACACAGAAAAACCGGAGGAGGCACAAAAAAGTATATATATTAGATGATAAAAACTTCTATGCAAGGACTATTCGTAACAAAATATAGGATAAATGGTAAGTATTATGTCCTTTTTTGCTAATAAAGTGCATACATGAGCCGACGGCAAGAAAACCACTACGCAAAAAGAAAAAATGATAATCTAAATATATAATATAATATAAAGTGCACCATGTAAAGTGCTAGTGATAATAGTAATACTTATACGGCCTCTATGTGCCAATCATTATAAGATAACACAAATTTCAAAGTGCATAGTGCATGTAGCAGGCCTTACCGGTGCTCATGATAGCGTTCCAGTGCCTCAACCCCGCACTCCAACGCGCGTTTCGCAGCACGTCGCTTCCTCAGGGAGTGATACAGGGTGGGTACATTGTAGGCTTTTTATATACTGCCCGCAGATATTAGGCCAATCATGGCTCTAAAGGCGGCGCATCCCATACCATTGCAGCGTCGGCGTCCTCGGCACATGTCCCGCGGCAGCGTCACAGAAAGGCGCCCAGGCACCGCCGGTGACGCCACAAGCGGATCACGTGACAGGACCCGCCCGCCCAGGGCATAGAGGATGCGCACAAGCGTCATGACTGCCATATTAGTATTGGGCAAAAGTAAGGGCAAAATAGTTAACTATGGCACTAAAGGCGGCGCATCCAAAGTCACCGGGGCCAGAGCGTCCCCGGCACATGACCCGCGGCCACGTCACAGGAAGGCGCCAAAGCGCCGCCTGTAATGCCGCAAGCGGATCACGCGACAAGGGGCGTCTCCCGGCCACCGAGGATGCGCACAAGTACCACAGCCACCATGATGGAGTGGGGCAGCTTTAAGGGCAAAAAGCCCAGGTGATAGTAAAGCAGTATTAAGTAATGGCAAGTGCGATAGCCCCTGTACCATCACACGCCGCCACAGCGATCACGACCCCCAGCGCTAATCCCACGGCAGCGCCACAGACAAACGCAAAAGCGCCATCTGCGGCGCCACGGCGGGAGGCACACGGGGGCCCACACGCAGCGGAGGCGGGAGATGCGCAACGGCACCACACAAATACCATTTTGTAAAGAGACAGTAAAACAAATAGCTCGCAGACCGTATTGGATTCGAGAGATGATAAAAAAATATAATATAAAAGTATGGCATATACTACATGAGGAAAAACCAGACCCATAAGGGAATACAAGTGAAAAAATAAATTGTGATACATAAAAAAAGGGGAGAGAGATACTCTATGTGTGTAAATGTATATATATACACACATACACATCAATAAAAAAAGGAAATAATGTGATACAAAAATAAGTAAATACATAAGTGCATATGTATATTTTACCCTAATGTCTTTACTATACATAGGTACACAATACTGTTATTAGTTGAAAAAACGTGCGAAAAACATAAAAAGATAGATATATATAGTACAAAAAAAGGCAAAAATATATATAAAAAAGAGAACAGTTCCGTCTTGGAATACTGTATACAAGTGTTCACTATAAGTGCTAAAGTTCAGAATTTCCTCCAGAAATAGTTTTCCTGTTCTTCGTCATTTTGATAACCCATCACGATAGATATCCATATGTTACAGACTTATCAAAGTCCTAAGAATAATGAAGAAACAGAAATAATTAATATCAAAACCTCAGATAATAACAACTCAAATCCAATGTAGAAACCAGCCGGCAGTTACCACCCTATATGAAAAAATATGTAAACAGGACAAACACATAATTAAATTTTTTTTTTTTTTTAATATATATAAATAAAAACAACTACAAAATTAAAAATACAATTAAAAACAGGCAGACGACAGTGCAGAGATCAGGGGAAGAAAAAAAAGGGAAGATTCACAGAAAACTAGAGAAGCCCCACTGGTCATTAAGACCATGTGGCTTAACTGTTCTCAAATTGGTGATCCAGCGACATTCTTTTTGAGCTAACTTATTCATAATATTTCCCCCACGAATGCCCAGATGTACCACATCAATACCTCTTACTTGGAGTTCTATCAGACCAGATGGGTGGAATTCCCGATAATGGGCTGGTATCGTCTTTAGTTTTACAAGATCTTCCTTCTGTGGATTTTCCGAGTTCAAAAGTTTTGCAGTTCTAATATCTCTCACATGTTCCAATATTCGTACTCGAAGTTGTCTTGACGTGAGTCCCACATAAATAAGCCCACATGGGCAGGTCAAATAGTATATGACTGACATCGTTCTACAGTTAATCGGGTGGACAATTCTGAACTCTCGTGTTTTAGATGAATTACTGAATGTTTCTGTCTTGACCATGTATTTACAGGCACTACAAGTACCACATGCACGTGATCCCCATTTAGGTCCTTTTGAGTCAAAAATAAAGCTGGATTTAGGTGCTACATAGTGACTATGTGTGATAGTTTCACCAATAGTTCTACTTCTTCTTGACACCACAAGTGGCCTATCCTCAACAAATTTTGCAAGACCAGGGTCCTGTTTCAGAATTGGCCAAAATTGATTAAAGATACTATTCATATCTGTCCATCTTCCATGATAATTCGTAATTATTCGTAACCGAGAATCTTCTTTTTTTGTAACTTTATTCTGTAATAACGCATTTCGATCTAATTTCTTAGCTTGTTGATAACCACAATTGATATCCTCAAATTTGTATCCTCGATCCAAAAATCTACCTGTCATATCTCGGGCCTGCGTTTCAAATTCTTCATCAGTGTCACAGATTCTTTTAGCACGAATAAACTGACCCTTGGGAATCGCCCTAATAGTGTGCCTCGGATGTCCTGATTTTGCATGTAACACAGAATTAGTACTAGTTTCTTTTCGGAAAATTGTACTATGAATACAGCCTGTCTGGTCCACCGTTAGTTGTAGATCCAGGAAATCCATCTTGTTTGTAGTGACCTTGAAAGTAAGTTTCACATTCCAGTCATTGTCATTCAAGTGCAAAAGAAATTTGTCCAGCTCCTTTCTTTCTCCCTGCCAAATAAACAAGAGGTCATTGATGAAACGCATCCAACTCACCACAGAAGGACTCTGGACATCATTAAGGTATGGCAGCATATGTTCCCGTTCCCATTGACCCATAAAGAGGTTGGCATATGAGGGCGCAAAAACCGCCCCCATAGCCACGCCTCGTTGTTGTACATAGTACTTGTCCTTAAATGTAAAATAATTATGGGTCAATGCGTGTTCCAACAATTGCAATAATAAATCTAGCAATTCACCATCAATGCCTTTGTTTGACAGAAAGAATCTTGATGCAGAGATTCCCTGTTCGTGATTTATACAAGTATAAAGAGGTTCTACATCTCCAGTGATGAGAAACATATCTGGTTCCAATGTAACCCCTTGTAATCTTTGTAGAACATCCGCAGAATCCCTTACATAAGAAGGTAATTCCTCTACACAAGGCTTTAAATAGTAGTCCAAGAACCTACAAATCGGTTCATTCAGTCCCCCACACCCTGATACGATGGGTCTAGCGGGTGGGTTGGACAAGTCTTTATGCACCTTGGGTAGGAAATTAATTTGCTGGAATCACAGGATGGTTGATGCGTAAGCCTTCCCAAATACTTTTGGTGATAAGGCCTCTCTCCAGCGCATCATCTAAGATACAGAACAATTGCCTTTGAAAGGCGGCTGTGGGGTCTGAAGCTAACTTCCGATAGCACTCAGCATCGTTAAGTTGTTTGAATGCTTCTCTTTCATAGAACTGTACTGGCCAGACCACCACATTGCCGCCTTTATCGGCTGGTTTAAAAACTACTTGTTTCATATTTTTTAATTTGTTTAATGCTTGTCGTTGTGCCACTGTTAGATTATCAAATGGTCTGTGTGTCTTGAGTTGATACAATTCATTGCACACCATCCTAACAAATATCTCCACAGATGAGTTTAATGAAATTGGTGGAAAATTTGTTGATTTCTTTCTTATAAAGTCCGGAAACTTACTTGGTGTTTGTTCTTGTTGCTCGAGAAGTAATTCTTCTAGTGCTCTTCCAATTCTGTCTCTGTTGAGAAGAGTGTGTTAGAATGGTTTTTACCTTCATGAAACTTCTTCAAAAGAAGCTTTCGTGCAAACAAGAAAACATCTTTAATTGCTATAAAGGCATCAAAGTTGGACATAGGGCAAAAAGTCAAACCCAAAGAGAGAACTGATATTTGAGCTGGTGACAGAACCGTATCTGATAAGTTAATTACCTTTAGACTATTACTTTGTACTGGCTCCTGATATTTATTGTAACTCCGCCCATTTGTCCTCTGGCGAGTGTTATATCGCCTTGGGTTGGCTGATGCATTTGACTCCGCTGATATATGTGAGGAACTGCTTGAAACTGAAGCAATGGAGTTAGTACGGGTAAGATTTTCATTCTTCCTCCATCTGTAAACCATATTTTGCTGGTAATCAGCTTGGTCCCTCTGAAATTTCTGGGTTTAAGTTTTCTTAAGATCTTCTTCCCACTTTATGTAATCTCTATTTAATTCCTCCTCAAATATAGTCATTTCCACTGTCGACATCTTATCTTTCAGCCTATCCTGTATAATCCGTATCTGCCCCTCTATTGCTTCCAATTTTTTCTGGTCAAGCGAAATTAGTAATTCCAGAAATGTTTTGGAGCAACTATGACAGGCTTCCTCCCATTTATTTTTAATCCATCTTGTTTGTAGTGACCTTGAAAGTAAGTTTCACATTCCAGTCATTGTCATTCAAGTGCAAAAGAAATTTGTCCAGCTCCTTTCTTTCTCCCTGCCAAATAAACAAGAGGTCATTGATGAAACGCATCCAACTCACCACAGAAGGACTCTGGACATCATTAAGGTATGGCAGCATATGTTCCCGTTCCCATTGACCCATAAAGAGGTTGGCATATCAGGGCGCAAAAGCCGCCCTCATAGCCACGCCTCGTTGTTGTACATAGTACTTGTCCTTAAATGTAAAATAATTATGGGTCAATGCGTGTTCCAACAATTCCAATAATAAATCTAGCAATTCACCATCAATGCCTTTGTTTGACAGAAAGAATCTTGATGCAGAGATTCCCTGTTCGTGATTTATACAAGTATAAAGAGGTTCTACATCTCCAGTGATGAGAAACATATCTGGTTCCAATGTAACCCCTTGTAATCTTTGTAGAACATCCGCAGAATCCCTTACATAAGAAGGTAATTCCTCTACACAAGGCTTTAAATAGTAGTCCAAGAACCTACAAATCGGTTCATTCAGTCCCCCACACCCTGATACGATGGGTCTAGCGGGTGGGTTGGACAAGTCTTTATGCACCTTGGGTAGGAAATAAATTGTTGGAATCACAGGATGGTTGATGCGTAAGCCTTCCCAAATACTTTTGGTGATAAGGCCTCTCTCCAGCGCATCATCTAAGATACAGAACAATTGCCTTTGAAAGGCGGCTGTGGGGTCTGAAGCTAACTTCCGATAGCACTCAGCATCGTTAAGTTGTTTGAATGCTTCTCTTTCATAGAGCTGTACTGGCCAGACCACCACATTGCCGCCTTTATCGGCTGGTTTAAAAATGACTTGTTTCATATTTTTTAATTCGTTTAATGCTTGTCGTTGTGCCGCTGTTAGATTATCAAATGGTCTGTGTGTCTTGAGTTGATACAATTCATTGCACACCATCCTAACAAATATCTCCACAGATGAGTTTAATGAAATTGGTGGAAAATTTGTTGATTTCTTTCTTATAAAGTCCGGAAACTTACTTGGTGTTTGTTCTTGTTGCTCGAGAAGTAATTCTTCTAGTGCGCGAAGCGCTTCCAATTCTGTCTCTGTTGAGAAGAGTGTGTTAGAATGGTTTTTACCTTCATGAAACTTCTTCAAAAGAAGCTTTCGTGCAAACAAGAAAACATCTTTAATTGCTATAAAGGCATCAAAGTTGGACATAGGGCAAAAAGTCAAACCCAAAGAGAGAACTGATATTTGAGCTGGTGACAGAACCGTATCTGATAAGTTAATTACCTTTAGACTATTACTTTGTACTGGCTCCTGATATTTATTGTAACTCCGCCCATTTGTCCTCTGGCGAGTGTTATATCGCCTTGGGTTGGCTGATGCATTTGACTCCGCTGATATATGTGAGGAACTGCTTGAAACTGAAGCAATGGAGTTAGTACGGGTAAGATTTTCATTCTTCCTCCATCTGTAAACCATATTTTGCTGGTAATCAGCTTGGTCCCTCTGAAATTTCTGGGTTTAAGTTTTCTTAAGATCTTCTTCCCACTTTATGTAATCTCTATTTAATTCCTCCTCAAATATAGTCATTTCCACTGTCGACATCTTATCTTTCAGCCTATCCTGTATAATCCGTATCTGCCCCTCTATTGCTTTCAATTTTTTCTGGTCAAGCGAAATTAGTAATTCCAGAAATGTTTTGGAGCAACTATGACAGGCTTCCTCCCATTTATTTTTAATCCCCACATCATCAACCATGAAAGAGGGAAATATTTGCACACGCAATCCTCTAGGCACAAGCCTGCGCTGTAAATACTGTTCAAGAGTTTTACTATTCCACCAGGTCTTGGTGCGTTTAAACAAAAGATCCCTTAGCTGCCGTCTGTCCGCCATTAAAACATCATTATTAGTATTAACAACCACATTCTTATCTGGATTGTCCCCAAAAATTGTAGATATCTGTGATAGCCAGTTAGTGTCCCGACTTTTATAATCCATGGTAGAAAGGGTAACTCCTGGAAAACAAAATAGACTTTACCAAAAAAACCAGGAAAAGAATTCTAACCCAATATTCTCACTTTGTTTCAAGTAGAAACACAAGCATATAACCAAAACAAACTACTTGAAAATATTACCAGTAACGCAAAAATTATAAAAACGAAATATTTTATTAAACAATATAGAGACACCAACAAACAAAACACAGAAAAACCGGAGGAGGCACAAAAAAGTATATATATTAGATGATAAAACTTCTATGCAAGGACTATTCGTAACAAAATATAGGATAAATGGTAAGTATTATGTCCTTTTTTGCTAATAAAGTGCATACATGAGCCGACGGCAAGAAAACCACTACGCAAAAAGAAAAAATGATAATCTAAATATATAATATAATATAAAGTGCACCATGTAAAGTGCTAGTGATAATAGTAATACTTATACGGCCTCTATGTGCCAATCATTATAAGATAACACAAATTTCAAAGTGCATAGTGCATGTAGCAGGCCTTACCGGTGCTCATGATAGCGTTCCAGTGCCCAATACATATTTCACATCACTTCACAATGTCAGCTATCATGCCCATTTGAATTTTGGGCTTTGCCCGCTGCCACCACCACCATGTCCAACGCCATGTCATTATGTGGCCCTCGCTTCACATTTTCAGAAGGCCAGCAGGTGCCATGAAACATCAGTTTTGTGAGCTTCACAATTCACCGGATCACAATGGAGACACTGTCATAGCAGTTGAAGCTGCTGTAATGTGAATATAATACAGGAGTTGGTTTGAGCTGTATGATCAATGTCAGTAAACTGGATTCTACATGACACAAAAAGCATTAAAATAAAATTCTGAATATAATATTATATATGTAAGTGTGGGTCTGTATTGTAGTCAGTCTGTCAGGCCTGAAACCCATGTCGGGAACATGTACAAGCTTCATTTTATTTGGAAGCAGCCTTCTCAAGAGATAAAGACACGAGTGCCATTGACCAATCTGCACAAGCCTACGCAGTTCTTCTGGAAATTGTACAACCAGGCAGAATGTATTTTTGCATGATTTGGAGCAACAATGGAGTAATCACAGAATATGTCCCAGAGAGTGACGAGGTCTATGGAATGTATTACCTCCTTCTGAGTTATGATTTTAGGCTGACCTGATGGCAACTGTGCGTCTTCATTATCCTCCACCTCTTCACACGTGAACTGACCTTCCTCAACGTAGCTTTCTCCCAGCTGTTGGTACTCAAACGTTTGGGCATCACTGCACTCTACCCCCTCTTTAATGGTGCCGGTTGAGAGGCCTGAATAATTACAATGGAAAGTAATCAGTTCCTCGGAGTGGCCAGCGTTGGGGTCATATGTCTCCTGGGACTCTTGATGGGTGGAGGAAGGAGGACCATGTTGAGGATTCAGTGTCCCAGCCTCTTGCTACTGAGACTGGACCATGTGGAAGAGTTTGTGGTGCTGCCTCTCCACACACTGGAGCCTTTGTCTGCCATACAACCCACAACATCCTCACACTTGTCTGGGTTCGACATTGGTGTAGCTTGCTTACCAAGTTTTGACAGGAAGCTAGAACAAGATAGAGTCACCTTCTGATCTGTCTGGGCGGGAACTACCACATCCACATCCCTTAATGTTACCCTTTCTCATAATGAATGCATTATAAAAAAAATCCTGGCTTTATTTTTCACGAGTACCATCACAGAGGTGTTATTCAAAAATTCCCTGTATCTAGCAATGTGTGGCTTTTTTTTTAAAGATATCAGCATTATTACATATGGCAACAGCAGACTCACAAAAATTATAGGTAAATAGTCACGTTTGCATATCTCAGCAGGTTTTGCACCAGTCGCACAACTGCTAGATAAAGATATGCTATTTATTTAACTACCGTATATACTCGAGTATAAGCCGAGATTTTCAGCCCAAAATTTTGGGCTGAAAGTGCCCCCCTCGGCTTATACTCGAGTCACGGTAGTGGTGGGGTCGGCGGGTGAGGGGGAGAGGGCGCTGAGGTATACTTACCTAGTCCCAGCGATCCTCGCGCTGTCCCTGCCTTCCTCCCCGTCTTCTGTGCTGCAGCGTCTTCCCCTCTTCAGCGGTCACGTGGGACCGCTCATTACAGAAATGAATAAGCGGCTCCACCTCCCATAGGGGCGGAGCCGCCTATTCATTTCTCTAATCAGCAGTGCCGGTGACCGCTGACAGGAAGATGCTGCAGCACAGAAGACGGGGAGGAAGGCAGGGACAGCGCGAGGATCGCTGGGACTAGGTAAGTATGTTATATTCACCTGTCCGCGTTCCAGCCGCCGGGCGCCGCTCCATCTTCCCGGCGTCTCCATCTTCCCGGCGTCTGCGCTCTGACTGTTCAGGCAGAGGGCGCGATGACGCATATAGTGTGCGCGGCGCCCTCTGCCTGATCAGTCAGAGCGGAGACGCCGGGAAGATGGAGGCGCCGGGACCGGACGCTGGGAGCTGCAATCAAGGGAGGTGAGTATGTGGTTTTTTTTTTTATTGCAGCAGCAGCAGCGGCAGCACAGATTTATGTGCAGCATCTATGGGGGCAGTATGAACGGCACACAGCACTATATGGGGGCAGTATGAACGGCACACAGCACTATATGGGGGCAGTATGAACGGCACACAGCACTATATGGGGGCAGTATGAACGGCACACAGCACTATATGGGGGCAGTATGAACGGCACACAGCACTATATGGGGGCAGTATGAACGGCACACAGCACTATATGGGGCATCTGTGCAGCATCTATGGGGGCAGTATGCACGGCACACAGCACTATATGGGGGCAGTATGAACGGCACACAGCACTATATGGGGCATCTGTGCAGCATCTATGGGGCAGTATGAACGGCACACAGCACTATATGGGGCATCTGTGCAGCATCTATGGGGCAATATGAACGGTGCAGAGCACTATATGGCACAGCTATGGGGAAATAATGATCTATTTTTATTTTTGAAATTCACCGGTAAATGCTACATGTCCACCCTAGGCTTATACTCGAGTCAATAAGTTTTCCCAGTTTTTTGAGGCAAAATTAGGGGGGTCGGCTTATACTCGGGTCGGCTTATACTCGAGTATATACGGTAATAAAAAATTAGTTTTTTTATATTGCCTTGCTGACACAGAACAACAGCATAGGAACATACTAAGGAAAATTATTGTCACTGGTAATTAGTGACTTTTGCGTACCTCTGCACGGATTGCGCCAGTCACAGAACTGCTAGGTAAAGATACGTTATCTATTAAACCAATAGAAAATTTGTATTTTTTTATATCGTGCAATTCGGCTACAGTGCCTTCTCCTTCAGAAGAAGGCACTGTAGCTGAAACACACGCTTGGCTGGTGGCACCACAGCTCCCAGGTATATTAAGCTCTGCACAGCCTTAATTATTTTCATTCATCTTGGCAATATTCTTGTGTTGGTTCCCTCTGGTATTTTGAGTAATATTTCACCAGCTTTAGATTGGGCACTGTTTCTGGTCATGATTAAGGGAGCTTAGTCTCTAGAAACGCGTTGAGATTCTTACCCATTTGGTTCATGCTGAAGTCTGTATCCTCTATGTTTAAAATTTGTGAATAAAGAAAACTCTTATTTACGGATTCGTTGAAGCTGGACATTCTCTTCTTTTTTGCTCTTTTTACGCTTGGACACAGTGGGTCCGTGCTCCTGAAGATTGGTTTATGCATCACGGGTGAGCTGGTTTATATTCCTTCTTTCACTGTTTCTGATACTGTATGCACTTTGTATCATCTATGTAGCTGTGGTGCCCTCTTATTTCTGACTGTCTCCACCATGCAATCCTTTTTCATGGTTACCTTTTAGTATTGTTTTTATATATTCTCAATAAACTTCATGTTTTATATTCTATTTAGTTTACTGTGCATCCTCTTTCATATGTTCAGAATGGTTAGTACCTAGTAGCACAGCTTTTTGAAAGTATCACAGCATTTAAATATTTTTTGTGGTCAGCTAAGAATCTTTCAATCCTTGTTTGAAGGATTTTCATCAATTCTTCCCTGGAAAATATTTCCAGTTCTGTGATAGTCCTGGGTGGTTTTACATACACTGCTCTTTTGAGTAGAGTTGGGCGAGCCCAAGCAGTAAAGTTCAGGGTCCATACCAAATACCTAGTTTTTTGGCACGTACCCCAAACACGGACTTCTCTGGGAAGTCCATGTTACTGTTGTGGTTTGGTACCCTGAACATCGGCTGTTTCCCACGCTGTCACTTGCATGTAAGTGCGAGAAACTTTAGTGGCTCTGATCATCAATAAGATCATTACCACCACTCAGAGTGCTGTGGCTCTCACGTAGTCAGATCACAGTGTGAGCCAGCAGCTGAGTACGGAGATAAAAAGGTTACCTCACATCGGCTGGTGAGAAAGTACTACTCCCATCAGTCTAAACCTGTTGTCTCTGATAACAGTGACAGCAGGCGTCACTGATGGGAGTATTCTTCTGCCAATGCCTGTGATATAAATACATGATTTTAAGAAAAACGTGGGATTTCATCTTTTTTTGATAACCAGCCCAGCAAAACTACAGCTGCAGGTAGTAACTCTCAGCTGTCAGCTTTCTAATGGCTGGTTATCAAGAATAGAGAGTCCTATGCCTTTTTTCTTATTTACAAAAATATTTTAAAAAATGCATGTGGTCTCTCCAATTTTTGCAACCATCTAAACTAAAGCAAACAGCTGGTGGCTGGTATTTTCAGACTGTTAATGGGCCATGGATATTGCCCTCCCTGCCTAAAAATAGCAGCCCACAGCTGCCTCAGAAAAGGAGCATCTAACAGATAAGCCAATTCTGACTGACACTTTGCAGGGCTCTTTTGCTTTATTATTATTATTTCAATTAAAGAAGTCTGTTTTGTTATTTCAATTAAAGTATTTTATTGTGGCGGTGTCTTTTTTCCAGTCTAACAATGAGGTTAGCATGGGGGGTGTCTTATTGATGCCACTCCATTACTAACCTGTGGGCTTGATATCAGTAGCCATAAAACAGCTGACATTAACCCCAGAACCATTAACCCACTTGCCACCACATCAAGACAAGTGGGAACAGCTGGTAAAAGTGCCAGTACAGGAGCAACTAATAGGTGCGCCTTTTCTGAGGCAGCTGAGGGCTGCTATTTTTAGGCTGGTGGGGCAATATGCATGCTCTTTGAACAGTAGACAATGTACCACAACTCCAGAGTCTGTTAAATCTCTGGCAGTTACAGTGGATTCAAGATAAGATCTGGAATACCAAGCAAAATTTCTGTGAGAGCTGCTTGTAGAATTGCTAGAGGCAAATCTGAACCCCTGCTTGACTGCAAAAGACCTTCAGAAAGATTTAGCAGACTCTGGAGTTGTGGTACATTGTTCTCCTGTTCATAGACACCTTCTTCATGGAGTCATCAAAAGAAAATCTCTCCTAAGTTTTCACTATAAAACTCTGCCTCAGAAATATGCAAAAGAACAACATCTACATTTTCCTTTTTGCACATTTTTAAATGTTAAAAAACAAAATATATATGAATATACTGTATACTCATGTTTAAGTCAACCCGAGTATAAGCCGAGGCACCTAATTTTGCCTCGAAAAACTGGGAAAACTTATTGACTCGAGTATATGCCGAGTATGCATTGTCCTCTAATCTCTGTTCTGGTATGCATGGTTCCTCATCCCCATCCTTGTATGAATGGCTCTTTATTCCCATCATTTTATTGATGGCTCCTTATTCCCATCCTTTTATGCATGGCTCCTTATTCCCATCTATGAATGTATGGCTCTTTATCCCCACCCTTTTATGCACGACTTCTTATTCCCATCCTTGTATGCATGGCTCCTTATTCACATCCTTGTATGCATGGCTTCTTTTTCCCATCATTGTATGCATGGCTCCTTATTGCCATCCTTGTATGCTTATTCCCTCACAGCATCTTGTTCCGCCTTCCAGCAGCTCCTGCAGGCGGCTGAACACATGTCCCCGATCATTAAGGTAATAAATATTCACCTCTCTCCATGCCTATTGGAGTGGTGAATATTCATTACCTTAATGAGCGGGCACCCTTTAGAGCCCAGCAGCTGCTGGAAGCCAGTGGTTGGAACTGTGCGTGCTGTAAGTGAAATGTAATATTCATTGACAGTGCAGTGAATATTTAATTCTCTTTAGTAGTGTGCACAGGATTTAGATGCAGCCACCAGCTTCTGCCTCCTGTGACCCGAAGCTCTGCCGATCCCCCGGAGCTTCAAGAGGTAGACATGATAACGACATGCAGATGATGAAAAAAATAAATACAATTTTCAAAACAGCGAAATTTATTCACTAACAAATGTGAGTCTGATTTGCAGAAATGAACACCATTACACATTTTGGCATGCATTAAATGAGGCTATTACTGGTTGTCTAAGGCAGGGGTCCCCAACTCCAGTCCTCAAGGCCCACCAACAGGTCATGTTTTAAGGATTTCCTTTGCATTGCACAGGTGATGCAATTATTACCTGGGCAAGACTTAAGGAAATCCTGAAAACATGACATGTTGGTGGGCCTTGAGGACTGGAGTTGGGGACCCCTGGTCTAAGGGATGTACTCTCATGCTGAATGCACTTGGACATGAAAATCTTCAAGTTCCACTGCTGGCAGCTCTCTTTGCAATTGGTGATAAATGACATTGCAGATGCAGAGACAAGTTTGGAGACATAAAGGCCATGGTAGCACGTTTAGGCTAGGCAGGCTGCTGCCACTAGCACAAGCATCGTGCAGCTTGGCAGTTTGTTGAAAAATGGCACACATTTATAAAAATCTTTGCATCATTGATTCCAAGAACAAGCCAATTTAATCCCAAGTTCTTAGTGTCTCTGTAATGAAGACTAGAAAGTTCTGGATACCATACATTATGCCACCCTACTCTACAATCCCAAGAGTAGAACTGGGAAAAAGTATGATGTTCCCTCGTGAGGGTATCTTCATAGCATTGGCAACATTGTCTATCATTGATTATGCCAAAAGCAGCAATTTCTGCAAAGTTTCCAAGGAGCCTAGATGCTTAAATGAGATACTTTACATATTAATGATATGCAAATTAAAAAAATAAAAATAAACCCCAAAAATTCAAAATATCTTGATTTATTCAAAATCAGGTATGCGTACTATGCATTGAAATACATGCACTTGCACACTTTGACATGTATCAGTAAGGAAATTAACCCCTTGCTGTCTACTGCTTTAGCTCTCCATTCCCTGGTGTGTACTAGTTTAGTTCTGCAACCCAATTTTTATTATTTATTATTTTTATTTAATTTTCTTTTATAAAGAAAAGGGTGGTTGATTTGATGTTTTTATATTTTAGTATTTTTTTTTTACTTTACTGCATTTGTTAGATCCTTGCGGAACTTGAACATGTGATACCACAGAATTGCATTGCTATATATAGTAAAAATCACAGTTTCCTATTATTGCCAGTCACAGCCTAGCTTTCATAGTAGTATAGTCTGTCATGACAGTCACGGGGATTTTCATGAGCATTTAATCAGCCTTCATATTTTCTTCAGTGCCCTGTGGTTGTTAGAGGCAGATGGTGGTTGAATAGTTCAGTCTTCGTCTGCCAGCAAAGACGTTGGCTCAGGAAAGTCAAGGAGCCGGCATATGATGTACCGACCAGTACATTATATGTTAATAAGGGTTTAATGGTTGTCTGAGGAATGTTCTGCCATGTTGAATGTTCTTATTCATGCACATCATATCCGCTGCCGTCAGATCCCTTTTCAATGGCTGACCAAGGAGGTCTAGATTTGCTCAATGTGAAACCACTTTTGAGGCATTGCAATTGTGACGCCCAAGAGACCGGGATACCCAGAACCGGACCAATGGGGTCAGTCTCTTGAGGGGGATGTCACGGGTGGCTTGACCCGGTGCTGTGGCCTCAGGCAATGCACAGTGTAAGGGGTATCGTGAGTGGACAAGCACTTACTTGATCAGCAGCAGGTTCTCCCAGCGGCGATGATCTCGATCCTGGATAGATGGCTATTGTCCAAATGAAAGACTGAGGCACTGAAACGTTTAACCAGTTTACTTTAACATAAAAGGATTTACAACTAGTCCTGTCACCGGAGTCTGTATGGGAACTCTGAGTTACTTTGACCCTGTCGGGGTCTTCGCCTCTTATTGTGCGCAATTTCTGTGTGGCCCTGCTGCTGTATGTGAACTGGCTGCCGGCCCAATCTGTCCCCTCCGGGTCCTGGTTCGACGGGCAACCCGAGTCCTTTTATCGGCTTACCCCCTCCGGGAGTACCGCTGAACTCTGTGTCTGTTGCTGCGTCCGGCCCTAGTGAAGCTGATATCACCTCACGTTTTTCCGGTTGCTGTATTATATATAATGAATACAGCCACGGATCCGGTATCCATCTTTGCGCCTGTTCTGGGTAGTGATTAATGCTACCCGGTTCTCACAATGTCCCTTTTCTCTGTCCCTCTTCTCCTCAGGCCGGTGATTTGGGCCTGGAAACCGTCATAGGGCTGTTAGAAATTCAGCTGTATGACCTCTCACTTTCAGCTCCTTAGCCCAACTGCCATTTCTTCTCTCAGACCAGAATGGATTAAGGGGAGTCTCTGGAGCTCCCCCTTCTGGCCGGAGGTGGTAGTGCAGTTTTGCTATTTTAGTATTTGTGTCTAGTGTCAGTAACTATTTTTGTGGCAAATACCCCTAGGGGTGCCACATTCCCCCTTAGTTAAGAACAGTACTCCGGGACTGTGGGACGATAACATTTTGAAATAACAATTAATATGTACAGAGTCTTAAAAATGAAAAGTTACAAAAACCACTCAAGGAAACAAAAATAGAGTTTTGTAAAAAGTCACTTCAAATAGCGTCCATTAATACAGTTCTACCCTTGAAGGTACTCAATATAAAGTCTAAAGAAAGTTCAAAAAGAGCAAAAAGCAAAGTTCAAAAAGCAGTCTTTCCGGAGCTTCGATTTAGTGCCTCCGGGCTGATAACAAGTTCAAGAATATGCAAGAAGTTCATACAGACAAGTCTCTGTAGGTACTGGGCTTAAACGTTGCAGAATGATAACAATGACTATAGTTTTATAATTGGTAATCTGCATACCTGGCCAGTAATTGACCCTGGGTACTACGCTGTGATCTACGTAATAGCGGTATCTCTTCATGTGGAGTACTACTGTCTACTGCGGATGTAGTATCTGCCCGCTCTGCTAAAGATAATTCCATAACTATGGAGTTGGCAAGTCCACCGTGAATGGGATTACTCTGATCAGGAATCTGTTCTTCCTGGCCTGGAACCTCCTGTAGTACGGGGTCAGCCTCTTCCTGTCTTGGGACTTCTGGTATTGGGTTCGGTGTTGGGTAAAAGGCCACCATGGGAACCACTACTGCACCATGGTATGTTAGTAGGGTTTTGGGAAAGTCTCCTATACAGGTGTGATACATTTCTTCTTCTTTTTCCTTTACTGGTTGAACCAGTATGGGTTGAATAACTTCTGGTTCTGGCTGGACAACTTCTGGCTCTTTCAATGCTTCCGGACATAATTTAAGATTGTCTCTTGACACTAGTACAGATGTTAAGCCTCCGTTTTTGCTAATGAGACACATTTTAGGATTATCCACTCTTGTTGGTAAAACTGTGTAGGGTACGGCTTCCCACTGATTGTCCAGTTTATTGGTTCGACGATTTCTCTTGAGCACTTGGTCACCCGGTCTTAATGGGGTCGCTAGAGCATTCTGGTTGAAAGTTCGCTCTTGTCTTTCTCTAGTTTGCTGAAGGCTTCTTTCCACACTCTCTTGCACTTGGCGATACTGCTTTTGCCGTATGATATCCCAATTGGAGTCTTGAACTTCTGCGTCTGGTTTCAGAATTCCCATTTCTAGATCGATTGGTAATTGGCCGGGTCTTGCACGCATAAGGTAAGCTGGGGTGCAGTTGGTGGAGCTCACCGGGACATGATTATACAGATCCACCAAGTCAGGCAATTTCTCTGGCCATTGATTCCTTTCTGTCTCAGGTAAAGTCTTTAGTAGGTCTATTACAATATGGTTCATCTTCTCGCATAAGCCGTTTGTTTGTGGATGATAGGCCGTCGTCCGGATCTTTTTGCAACCATACATATTACAGAATTCTCTGAAGATCTCTGATTCAAAGGCTGTACCTTGGTCGGTGAGAACCTGTTCCGGATATCCATGGGGTCTACAAAAGTACGTTTGGAACGCTTTGGCTGCTGTTTTTGCTGTCAGATCTTTTACGGGTACTACTACCAAGAAGCGTGAATAATGGTCCACGATGGTCAAGGCATAGACATAGCCGGACCGGCTTGGTATTAACTTCACGTGGTCTATGGCTACAAGTTCAAGTGGTTGTTTGGTGATTATGGGCTGCAGTGGTGCTCTTTGGTTCTTTTGATCGTTTCTTCTGAGGTTGCACGGGCCACAATTTCTGCACCACTGTTCGATTGATTTTCTCATCCCGACCCAATAAAATCTTTCTCTTAGAAGTACTTCTAACTTTTTCCAACCAAAGTGACCAGCACCATTATGGTAAGCTTCGAGGACCATCTTGACATCTTGTTTAGGCACGATAATTTGCCAAACCAATTCATGTGTTTTCGGATTGGTGTACCTTCTACAGAGCTTCCCTTGATACAGGAACATTTTGCCTCTCTCTTTCCAGAGTTGATGCGTCTCTTCTGGGGCATCCTCATCGGGATATGCACTTTGCTCAGTTAACAGTTCCTTCACCAACTTCACAGCCGGATTGCTGCCTTGGGTGTCAGCCCATCTATGGTGTGCTAACGGATTAAAATTCACCTCTTGTTGTTTCTGATAGGTACTTGACTGATGATGTTTTGCCTTGGGATGATGGAAGGCTGGTAGTTCAATTTCTTCAAGCTCCCCCGTTTCTTCTTCTACATCTCTCAAGTGTGGCATCCGGGATAGGGCATCGGCATTTCCATTCTTGCGACCTGCTCGATACTTGATCTTGAAGTTGTAATTAGATAACCGGGCTATCCATCGCTGTTCTAACGCACCTAATTTGGCTGTGTCCAGGTGGGTCAACGGATTGTTGTCAGTATAGACAATAAATTCTGCAGCGGCCAGATAGTGTTTGAAACGTTCCGTCACAGCCCAAACTACTGCCAGTAGTTCCAATTTGAAGGAGCTATAATTTTCTGGATTTCTTTCAGTAGGCCAGAGCTTTCTACTTGCAAAGGAGATGACTTTCTCCCGACCTTCTTGTTTTTGTGACAGCACCGCTCCTAGTCCCACATTACTGGCATCGGTGTAGAGGATGAAAGGTTGATGGTAATCTGGGTATGCCAGAACCTCTTCTCCGGTTAGTGCCTTCTTTAGTTGTTCAAAGGAGTCTTCCCTTTCGTCGTTCCACTGAAAAGGAGGGTTTCGGTTTGAAGGTTTCTTTGTCTGCCCTACCAAGGTGTCTTGCAAGGGTGCTGCCAATTTGGTAAACCCTTTTATAAATCTGCGATAGTAACCCACCAATCCCAGGAATTGTCTCACTTCTTTTGCGCTGGTAGGTCTTGGCCAATCCCTTATGGCGCTTATTTTCTCGGGATCTGGTGCTACTTCCTCCGAACTCACGATGTGTCCCAGGTACTGTACCTTTGGCTTGAGAAGGTGACATTTGGATGGCTTGACTTTCATGCCATACCTGGATAAGGCTTCGAACACTTCTGCCAGGTCTATTAAGTGTTGTTCGTAAGTCTTTGAGTAGACGATCACATCATCTAGGTACAGGAGGACGGTCTCGAAGTTCTTGTGTCCGAGGCAGCATTCCATCAGCCGCTGGAAGGTACCGGATGCGTTGCAGAGTCCGAACGGCATGCGATTAAATTCACATAGACCCATTGGTGTGGTGAATGCCGTCTTTTCCTTATCTCTCTCAGCCACAGGGACTTGCCAATACCCACTTGTTAAGTCTAAGGTGGAAAAATAATTAGCAGATTTCAAAGCAGTCAAGGACTCTTCTATCCTAGGCAAAGGGTAGGCATATGGGTGATGTTATTAATCTGCCGGTAGTCTACGCACATTCTCATAGTTCCATCTTTTTTTTTGACAATCACTAGAGGGGCCGCCCAGGGGCTACAGCTGTCTCTTATTACCCCGGCCTGTTTCATTTCCCTCAGCATATCTTTTGCACATTGATAGTGAGCGGGCGGTATGGGTCTATATCTTTCTTTTATTGGGGGATGGTCACCTGTGGGGATTGTGTGTTCTACCCCTTCTATCCGTCCGAAGTCCAATGGGTGTTTACTGAAGACTTGTTCATATTCCGTCACTAGCCTATACACCCCTTGTTTTTGATGGGTAGGTGTTGAATTTATGCCCACGTGTAGCTGTTGGCACCAATCCTCCATTTCTCCATCTGAGCCATTGCCTTCCACCTGACAGGTTGGTTCTAAGGGCTCAATGGTTGTGATGGCATTGTTGTCAACAGTATATAGCTTTGCCATTGTAGCATACCTTGGCAAAGTGACCTCTTCCTCTCCACAGTTCAAAAGTCGTACCGGCACTCGTCCCCGGTGTACCTCGACTATCCCTCGTGCTGTGAGTATAGTGGGCCTGCTGTCGGTGTACACTGGTTCTATTAACCCTCCGTCACATACAACTGATCTGACAGGCGCTTCTCTTTTACTTTCATTTCTCCTTCCTCACCAGATTGTGAGGAAACCCCCTCCCTCCAGGTAGTCTCCTGTCTCTTGAAGGTCTGTGAAACCTGATATCACAGTTGGATTTCAGAGCTTCAGGGGAGAGGATATAGCTGCACAGATCTCTCAGGCTCATTGTATGTGAATACGTCACATTCAGTAAGGTTGGTATTTTATGTTTTTATTCATCACAATAGTTTATTTAGCTTGTTTTATGAATGTATAGCACAAAATGTGAGGATATTTCATAGAAATAAGGGAGATTTTATAAAATAAACTGTGCTGCTCAGGCATAAACAGTAGTTCCCTAACATATTCCTTCTCTTGCTTCAGATTATCTGCTGAAATGGAGAGGAAAATGTACAATTTATCCAAACAACTTGATGTTGAGGAAGTAACAAACATGCTGTTAGATGATAGAGACCTCACACTGAATGAGGATTTAGGAGAGGAAAGTGAGATTGATTCTCATGATGAGGTGGAAGAATGTGTCTTGGATTCTGAAACAGAGCAAGATGGTGACAGTGGTGAGGATGAAGAAGTTGGATCATATTATATTGGAAAAGATAAATGTCATAAAGCAATTTGCCTGACACATGCAAAAATGGTGTGTAATTCTTGCTATTTGCTCTGCAAGTGTGACTTTTCTGGGGAAACCTCAGCATCTACTTCTGATTGAATATGTTTTTAATATTCTTAAGGTACCTTAAAATTAAGTTTGTGTTCAAAAATTTTCTTTGTACATTTTTTTGAGAGAGTCGAACTGGGGACTATTTGGCGGGAGTTTTGAAAAGTTTGTATTTCATAGTTATTAGTTTTATGTTAAGTAAATGTTTTTTTTTGCAACTGATTATGTGTAGTCTCTTTTATTACATCCCTATGAAGGTCACTGATCACTTTTAGAGCACTGAAATTGCAAACATTAGATATTATAGGTATTTTTCCAGCAGGCGCCTGACAGGCACATTGTATGTGAACTCGTTAGTCCGAATATTGTATGTGACGGAGGGTTAAGGCTTGATAATCTCGTCCCTTAGTACCAATGGCTGCTCTACACCATACCAGCATTTCTGTTTTTGGTGGGATTAAAATAGACGTTGAATCACTTACCCTCACACTGCCGATTTCTCCACCTGCAACTTCTACCTGTTGCCTTAACATCAATACTTTTATTTCCCTCCGGAGAACTCTCTGCTGGCAGGATTGGGCAGTTTCAGCAATTTGCTGTAAGACAGAAATGACTTCGGAAAAGCAGTTCTCTAACACATTCATTCCTATCAATACAGTTGGTTCACAGTTCCGCCGGTCAACATCAACAACAATTATACCCTGTTTCTTCAATTCTACTTTACCAATCTTTATGGTCATCTCCCTGAATCCTAGTTTCGGTACCAACTTACCATTACTGGCCCATATATCTAGTTCAACATCAGAGGGCCCTTTATCAATATCTGCATCAGCCCAGTACCTCTTATAAAGGATATACGGTATAGATGAAATCTGGGAACCTGTGTCCAGCAAAGCGTTGAGGGGCATTCCGTCCAGCACGATAGGGATAATGGGTCGTCCTCCGATGTACCTGTCGTGCCAGGGTGTTGGGCCTTGAAAGTTCATTCCTGCGAAGCGGCCCACATTCCCAGGGGATTCCCGTTTAAATCACAATCTTGTGCAAAGTGGCCTGGCTGCTGGCAACGGCGGCAAATGGGCTGTCCATCCGGTTGGTAGCGGTCGCGGGGTCGTCCTCTCCATGTCGGGTATCTCCGGGGTCTCATCCATGGAACACCTTCTCTACGGTTTGACAACTCCATCTTGGGTCCTCTCATCTCCTGCATGGTTTTAGCCATTGAAGCAACAACATCAGTTAAAGAGTCAAGCTTTTGTTGAAGAGCCTCATTAGTACTGGGCCCCAGGGGCTTAGCGATGGCCCCGGACATAGCTGATGTCACTGGTACTCCATGTTGTTGAGGAGCCTCTGCCATGAGTTGCGCAGGCTCCCGATCCCGAGGTGCCTCTGCCAGCTGGAGACGTATAACGCTCTCCTTTAATTGGGCAAATGTCAATTCAGGGTTCTTAAAAACAAGCATGCTCACATGCCCCTGGTGAGAAGGGGTGTAGAGTCCCTCAATAAATTGATCTCTTAGCAGTTTATCCGCTCCGGTGTTAAAAATGGGTTCAGCCAGTGTAAGTGATTTAAGGGCTTCCTGCAGGTTTAAGGCAAAGTCTCTCACGCCCTCATTAACTTTTTGTTTGCAATTAAACAATCGTACTTTAGCTTTGCTGCTGGCAGTGGTTTCAAATGTAGCTTTTAATCCAGCAAATATGCATTCAACAGTGCCTTTTAGATCAGCTGCCCATGCTGTGACTTCTCGCTTAGCATGGCCACTTAACTGCATCATCAGGAGACTAACACGCTGGACTTCACCCACAGGGAACATGTCAAAATGGGCCAGCATCTTTTCTCTGAAATCGTCAAGGGTATTAGGCTCACCTTCATACATTGGAAGCCATGGGCCACCCGGGGTATATGGCATCAGCACCGGCATGATGGGCGCCACTCCTTGCACCGCTGCGCTACCGGACTCTCTATCGACACTTTGTCTTTCAGCTGCATTAGCGTCGCCGGGTGCTGCGGCGTCTCCGTGCTGCGACATACTGTGCCCCCTTAGTTAATCCGGACCCTTCCGGTCCTCCGCTTCCGTCGGGATAGTGTAGATGCGTTCCGCTGTGCAGCAGGATCGATTTTCCCCTTGCTCTGATGTCAGAGCGCTCAGCTTGGTGCCGCCCACAATGACACGCCCCCTGCTGCTCTCACCCACCGCGATCTGTAATGGCGGATTCTGAAGTTTTTCAGCTAGACTGGGGCTCAGGTGATGGCGTAGCTCAATTAACAGTCTCGTGCCTAACGGTTATGAAGTGATTACCTCAGGGGATGGCGGCCATCTTTACTCCATTATAACCAATGGGGAAAAGTCAATTTCAATAGTTTTCAATGGGGAATGGATTTTTCTTTAATAAAGTCAATTTTCAAGATTTTTCATCCAAGTTTTCACAGTTTTGGGCTCCAATCACGGCACACAATACCCGGTATATGGGCTGGCTAGATCCTGTTCGTGACGCCAATTGTGATGCCCAAGAGACCGGGATACCCAGCACCGGACCAATGGGGTCTGTCTCTTGAGGGGGATGTCACGGGTGGCTTGACCCGGTGCTGTGGCCTCAGGCAATGCACAGTGTAAGGGGTATCGTGAGTGGACAAGCACTTACTTGATCAGCAGCAGGTTCTCCCAGCGGCGATGATCTCGATCCTGGATAGATGGCTATTGTCCAAATGAAAGACTGAGGCACTGAAACGTTTAACCAGTTTACTTTAACATAAAAGGATTTACAACTAGTCCTGTCACCGGAGTCTGTATGGGAACTCTGAGTTACTTTGACCCTGCCGGGGTCTTCGCCTCTTATTGTGCGCAATTTCTGTGTGGCCCTGCTGCTGTGTGTGAACTGGCTGCCGGCCCAATCTGTCCCCTCCGGGTCCTGGTTCGACGGGCAACCCGAGTCCTTTTATCGGCTTACCCCCTCCGGGAGTACCGCTGAACTCTGTGTCTGTTGCTGCGTCCGGCCCTAGTGAAGCTGATATCACCTCACGTTTTTCCGGTTGCTGTATTATATATAATGAATACAGCCACGGATCCGGTATCCGTCTTTGCGCCTGTTCTGGGTAGTGATTAATGCTACCCGGTTCTCACAATGTCCCTTTTCTCTGTCCCTCTTCTCCTCAGGCCGGTGATTTGGGCCTGGAAACCGTCAAAGGGCTGTTAGAAATTCAGCTGTATGACCTCTCACTTTCAGCTCCTTAGCCCAACTGCCATTTCTTCTCTCAGACCAGAATGGATTAAGGGGAGTCTCTGGAACTCCCCCTTCTGGCCGGAGGTGGTAGTGCAGTTTTGCTATTTTAGTATTTGTGTCTAGTGTCAGTAACTATTTTTGTGGCAAATACCCCTAGGGGTGCCACACAGGCTATGTTCAGCATGCCATATAGTTTCCATTTTTGCATCATTTAAATATCATTAATATGACTATTGATCCAGTTATTTTCATAATTCCACAAGTGTTTTGTATTGGTTTTATAATTTCAATTCCTCTATCAACATTAGAAAACAAAAGGAGTCCCATGCTGGAGAAAATGCTGAAGGATGACCTTCCCATTCGCTATGTGACTGAAAGAAGAGGAGGCGCCAGAAGCTGTTATGTTAAAAGACAAGATTATACAGGTTCATTCATGTTCAGACATGTTTAGTTATTTCATCTTTTGCAAGTTGAAAGCCAGTAGTGAAGCATGTCCATGCTGCATTAAATGAACACCCGATTTCATACATTAAGGATGGACAGAACAATGAAAGCAATTGTTACCATCTACCTTTTGTGTCTCCCCTATTTCCTCATAGATTGTAAGCTTGCCAGCAGGGCCCTCATTCCACTTAGTATCTGTGGATGTGGAATTATGTGATTACTGTTATGTTGTAATGTCTTTTATTGTCTGTACAAGTACACCTCTAAAATGTAAAGCACTGCGGAACATGTTGGTGCTACAGAAATACATGTATTATCTATTTTATGAAATTGCAATGAGTTTGTTAGCACAAGTGTTTGTTTTTCTTTCGATCTACAGTTTATTGCTTGACTCTCATATTCTATTAGTACTTTAAATCATTATAAATTTTTCAATAATGCCAATTGTCTCTTCAGAGAGGAAGAGAACTAGATCTTTAGTGCCACCTATAGAAAGTAGCAATCCTAAAAGTCAATGTCGACCCTTTAACGAGCCTTCTGTTTTTGGCTTTTATCCTAAGTCACTTGACAAGGCTCGTTAGAGGGTCGACATTGACTTTTAGGATTGCTACTTCCTATAGGTGGCACTTGAGTTCTAGTTTTCTTCCTCTCTGAAGAGACAATTTGCATATTTCCCAGAGGAGCAATGTGGCTTTAAGCCTCCTCATCTCGGCATGCTTAACATGTTACTCATCGCAAGGAGAAACGTTACCCCATGTATACTGGTTAGACGCCTCTCACACAGCCAAACCAGATCTCACACTTTGCACTAATGAGGGGTAGTATCCTGAATACATTGTCTGCAAATTGAGACTATGGTTTTGCCTTTTATCCTAAGTCACTTGACAAAGCTTGTTAAAGGGTCAACATTGACTTTTAGGATTGCTACTTCCTATAGGAGACACAAGAGTTCTAGTTCTCTTCCTCTCTAAAGAGACAATATGCAGCTTTAAGTCTCCTCATATTGTCATGCCTGACATGTCACTCTCTGCAAGGAGAAATGTTAATCCTTGAATATCAATAATGCCAAGAAAAAGTTTAATTATCCAAAAAAGTTCTGTTATATGTGTGGGGAACTGACATTCAAGAGTCAGAGGCAATTTTTTTTCTACTTGTAAAAAATGTTATGAGCTTTATTTTGAGTGTAAAGTTGATGGTCTCAAAAGGTCCTGAGAATACTGTTTATCTTGTGTTACACTTTTTACTGGTTCTAAAAATGATTCACATCACATGCTTTTTGCCATTCTGATGGTTTGGAGGGAACTGAAGGACCATTTAACAGATTGCTGTTTCTACTTAATGAACATTAAAGGAATTCCATCTGAAACAAAATATACAGATATTTACCCCAATTTGCCATCTGCAATGAGTCCTTTCTTACAGTGATTTGCAAAAGTATTTGGCTCCCTGGAACTTTTCAACCTTTTCCCACATATCATGATTCAAACATAAAGATACCAAATGTAAATTCTTTGTGAAGAATCAACAACAAGTGGAACACAATTGTGAAGTTGAACGAAATTTATTGATTATTTACAATTTTTGTGGAAATTCAAAAACTGAAAAGTGAGATGTGCAATATTATTCGGCTCCTTTACTTTCAGTGCAGCAAACTCACTCCAGAAGTTCATTGTGGATCTCTGAATCATCCACTTTTGTCCTAAACACCTAATGATGATAAATATAATCCACCTGTGTGTAATCAAGTCTCCGTATAAATGTACCTACTCTGTGATAGACTCATGGTTCTGTTTGAAGCACAGAGAGCATCATGAAGACCAAGGAACACAACAGGCAGGTCCATGATACTGTTGTGGAGAAATTTAAAGCCGGATTTGGATACAAAATGATTTCCAAAACTTTAAACATCCCAAGGAGCCCTGTGCAAGCGATTATATTGAAATGGAAGGAGTATCATACCACTGCAAATCTACCAAGACCCAACCGTCCCTCTAAACTTTCATCTCAAGCAAGGAGAAGACTGATCAGAGATACAGCCAAGAGGCCCACGATCACTTTAGATGAACTGCAGAGATCTACAGCTGAGGTGGGACAGTCTGTCCATAGGACAACAATCAGTCATACACTGCACAAATCTGGCCTTAATTGAAGAGTGGCAAGAAGAAAGCCATTTCTCAAAGATATCCATAAAAAGTGTTGTTTAAAGTTTGCAATAAGCCACCTGGGAGACACACCAAACATGTGGAAGAAGGTGCTCTGGTCAGATAAAACCAACAAATATAGCCTGGAGGGGTCCCCAAATATTAAAACATAACCTATAACCCCTTCACGACATGCGCCGTACTATTACAGTGCATGTCATGTTTCCCCCTTTGATGTGGGCTCGGCGGTGAGCCCACATCAAAGTCGCGACATGTCAGCTGTTTTGTACAGCTGACATGTGCGCGCAATAGCGGCGGGTGAAATCGCTATTCACCCGCCGCTATTAACCTGTTAAATGCTGCTGTCAAACACTGACAGTGCATTTAACTGGCGCTTCCGGCCACGTGGCCGGAAATGAGCGCATCGCCAACCCCCATCACATGATCGGGGGTTGGCGATGTCTCAGGATAATAACCATAGAGGTCCTTTAGACCTCTATGGTTACTGATACAGGCCTGCTGTGAGCGCCCCCTGGAGTCGGCGCTGATAGCAAGCCTGCATTTCTACTACATAGCAGCGATCTGATGATCACTGCTATGTAGCAGAGCTGATCGAGTTGTGCCAGCTTCTAGCCTCCCATGGAGGCTATTGAAGCATGGCAAAAGTAAAAAAAATGTTTTTAAAAATATGAAAAAAAATATATAAAATTTAAATCACCCCCCTTTCGCCCCATCCAAAATAAAACAATAAAAAAAATCAAACCTACACATATTGGTATCACCGCATTCAGAATCACCCGATCTATCAATAAAAATAAGCATTAACCTGATCGCTGAACGACGTAGCGAGAATAAAATTCGAAACGCCAGAATTAAGTTTTTTTGGTTGCCGCGACATTGCATTATCTATTATTATCCAATTGTAATAAAGGGTTAATAAAACACACACACATTAGGAAAAAAGTATTTTAATATTCTTCATTTAACCATACTTACCATACTTCAGCGCCTGCAAAAAACGTAAAATAATAAACCGTATACTACCTGTCTGCCGTAGTCCAATTAATAACGAGTGTCCCACGACGATCTCCCTTATTGAACAGTTGCATCGGGTGATGTCACTGCTCTATAGGACCCTCAGTGACACACTGACAGGAGACAATGGCTCCTGCAGTGCATCACTGAGAGGTTACCTTAGGACAAAGTCTCACTTTATGGCAATTGCTGCATGGGAAAATTTCTCAGACAGCAATGCCAAAAGTGAGACTAGGGGCTATTTTTTTTACAGCTGCAGAGGAATACAGTGCAAAAGGATACCTTCCTCCCGTCATTGGATTCCTGGAGCACCTGGAGAGCGGTTGCATCAGCTAATGCTGCTGCTCTCCACGGGAGATCGTCGTGGGACACTTGTGGATTTCTGCGGACAGGGATTATATTGGTTGTTTGCTATTTTAATCTGTTTTACAGATGACACTGGCTTCAAGGAACAAAGTGACAAGTAATGGTGAGTATGTAATCTATGTTTAATGTACTGTATGTCTGTATGTATATGTAATGCATGAATGTAATGTATGCATGTTTTTTTTTTTACATTCAACACATTAGCCGGATGATTGGACTACTACTGTCCCATCATTGGCTAATGTGTCAATCACTGTCACAGGCATCGTCCGATGGGACGATGGCTGCACAGACCCCCGGCAGACTGCACAGAGCCCCGGCAAGCCCGCACAGAGCCCCGGCACACCGCTCAGAGCCCCGGCAAGCCCGCACAGAGAACCGGCAGGCCGCACAGAGCCCCGGCAAGCCCACACATAGCCCCGGTAAGCCCGCACAGAGCCCTGGCAAGCCCACACAGAGTCCCGGTACACCACACAGAGCCCCAGCAAGCTCACACAGAGACCCGGCAGGACGCACAGAGCCCCGGCAGGCACGCACAGAGCCCCGGCAGGCACGCACAGAGCCCTGGCACGCAGCACAGAGCCCCGGCAAGCCCGCACAAAGCCCCGGCAGGCCGCACAGAGCCCCAGCAGGCATACCCAGAGCCCCAGCAGGCCACACAGAGCATCAGCAGGCACGCACAGAGCCCCGGCAGTCACACACAGAGTCCCAGCAGGCTGCACAGAGCCCCGGCAGGCCACACAGAGCCCGGCAGGCACACACAGAGCCCTGGCAGGCACACACAGAGCCCCGACAGGCCGCACAGAGTCATGAGACGCCCGGACAGATCCCCGGCAGGCCCGCACAGACCCCGCACGCACGCACAGAAACGCACAGTGTCCGCTCACGCACCGCCCACACTCTTCCCCCTCCGGAACAGGATGTAGAAGGACAGAAAGGGCTTATTTACATTCCGATATTTGTGTCACATTGACTTGCATTGGTATCGGGTATCGGTATCGGCGACATCCGATATTTTTTGGATATCAGCCGATCCAATCCGATACCAATACTTCTTGATATCGGAAGGTATCGTTCAACACTAGTGTGGGTCCTTTTCTCGGCGAGATACTTCCGGAAGGAGGCAGGAATCTTTTGTCCATCAACAGTGGTGAGACCAAACTATTTTTTAATGAGCACTGGTTTGCACGAGCACTTTATTTGGTTTGTTGGTGATATTTGTCCTTTTAATTGATTAAAGGTTATGTTTTAATATTTGGCGACCCCTCCAGGCTATATTTGTTAGTTAACCTCTGAGGGTGCTTTGAATGGTAGTGAGAACCTCACATCATTGCTTACATCAGGACAGATGAAACCAAAATCAAACTTTTTGGCAACAATGCCAAATGACATGTTTGGCGTAAAGGAACACAGGTCATCACCCTGAACACACCATCCCGACTTTCTAACATGGTGGTGGCAGCGTAATGGTTTGGGCCTGCTTTTCTTCAGCAGTGACAGGGAAGATGGTTACAATTGATGGGAAGATGAATGGAGCCAAATACAGGACCATTCTTGAAGAAAACCTGTTGGAGTCTGCAAAAGACCTGAGACTGGGGCAGAGATTGGTCTTCCAACAAGACAATGATCCCAAACATCAAGCAAAATCTACAATGAAATGGTTCACAAATAAACGTATCCAGGTGTAAGAA